>NC_089495.1:141732974-142032974 GCF_036850765.1 Saccopteryx bilineata
CTTATCAATAGATGCAGAAAAGGCTTTTGATAAAATACAACACAATTTTTTGTTTAAGACTCTCAACAAAATGGGTATAGAAGGAAAATATCTCAACATGATAAAGGCCATATATAATAAACCATCAGCCAACATCCTATTAAACGGCATAAAACTGAGGACTTTCTACCTTAAATCAGGAACAAGACAGGGTTGTCCACTCTCTCCACTCTTATTTAACGTGGTGCTAGAAGTTCTGGCCAGAGCAATCAGACAAGACAAAGAAATAAAAGGCATCCATATCGGAAAAGAAGAAGTAAAGCTATCACTTTTTGCTGATGATATGATCCTATACATCGAAAACCCGAAGGACTCCACAAAAAGATTATTAGAAACAATAAACCAATACAGTAAGGTCGCAGGATACAAAATTAACATACAAAAGTCCATAGCCTTTCTATATGCCAACAATGAAATATTAGAAAACGAACTCAAAAAAATAATCCCCTTCACGATTGCAACAAAAAAATAAAATACCTAGGAATAAACATAACAAAGAACGTAAAGGACCATATAATGAAAATTACAAAGCATTGTTAAGGGAAATCGAAAAAGATACAATGAGATGGAAAAATATTCCTTGTTCTTGGATAGGAAGAATAAATATAATCAAAATGGCCATATTACCCAAAGCAATATACAAATTTAATGCAATTCCCATCAAAATCCCTATGAGATTTTTTAAAGAAATGGAACAAAAAATCATCAGATTTATATGGAACTATAAAAAACCCCGAATAGCCAAAACAATCCTAAAGAAAAAGAATGAAGCTGGGGGCATTACAATACCTGACTTTAAACTATATTATAGGGCCACGATAATCAAAACAGTATGGTATTGGCAGAAAAATAGACAATCAGACCAATGGAACAGAATAGAAAGCCCAGAAATAAAACCACATATATATGGTCAAATAATCTTTGATAAAGGGGCCAACAACACACAATGGAGAAAAGAAAGCCTCTTCAACAAATGGTGTTGGGAAAACTGGAAAGCCACATGCAAAAGAATGAAACTCGACTACAGCCTGTCCCCTTGTACTAAAATTAATTCAAAATGGATCAAAGATCTAAATATAAGACCTGAAACAATAAAGTACATAGAAGAAGACATAGGTACTAAAATCATGGACCTGGGTTTTAAAGAACATTTTATGAACTTGACTCCAATGGCAAGAGAAGTGAAGGCAAAGATAAATGAATGGGACTACATCAGAATTAAAAGTTTTTGCTCAGCAAGAGAAACTGATATCAAAATAAACAGACAGCCAACTAAATGGGAAATGATATTTTCAAACAACAGCTCTGATAAGGACCTAATATCCAAAATTTACAAAGAACTCATAAAACTCAACAACAAACAAACAAACAATCCAATAAAAAAATGGGAAGAGGACATGAACAGACACTTCTCCCAGGAAGAGATACAAATGGCCAACAGATATATGAAAAGATGCTCAGCTTCATTAGTTATTAGAGAAATGCAAATCAAAACTACAATGAGATACCACCTCACTCCTGTTAGATTAGTTATTATCAACAAGACGGGTAATAGCAAATGTTGGAGAGGCTGTGGAGAAAAAGGAACCCTCATTCACTGTTGGTGGGACTGTAAAGTAGTACAACCATTATGGAGGAAAGTATGTTGGTTCCTCAAAAAACTGAAAATAGAATTACCTTATGACCCAGCAATCCCTCTACTGGGTATATACCCCAAAACCTCAGAAACATTGATACGTGAAGACACATGTAGCCCCATGTTCATTGCAGCACTGTTCACAGTGGCCAAGACATGGAAACAACCAAAAAGCCCTTCAATAGAAGACTGGATAAAGAAGATGTGGCACATATACACTATAGAATACTACTCAGCCATAAGAAATGATGACATCGGATCATTTACAGCAAAATGGTGGGATCTTGATAACATTATAAGGAGTGAAATAAGTAAATCAGAAAAAAACAAGAACTACATGATTCCATACATTGGTGGAACATAAAAATGAGACTAAGAGACATGGACAAGAGTGGTTACCAAGGGTGGGGGGAGGGAGGACATGGGAGGGAGGGAGGGAAAGAGTTAGACGGAGGGGGAGGGGCACAGAGAACTAGATAGAGGGTGGCGGAGGACAATCTGACTTTGGGCGAGGGGTTTGCAACATAATTTAATGACAAAATAATCTAGACATGTTTTCTTTGAATATATGTACCCTAATTTATTAATGTCATCCCATTACCATTAGTAAAAATTTATTATAAAAAAAATAAAAAATAAAACAGACTGCACTTCCTCCACTTCCACATTCTGACACTAACAAATTGTTTCCTACATAATTGAAAAGTGATTCTTCACTGAGTTACTCATTAACTTTGCTATTTTCTTTAGAGTGCTCACAAAATAAATAAAGCCGGGGTTTGAGAAAGAAGGATAATAAACTCTCTCAGGCTTTAGGTGATGGATGTCTGTTAGAGGTTACTGTGGATTCAAGGCACTAAATGTTGTCTTGTGCATTTTATTTGACCTTGTGTTAATGCAGACTCAAAGTAAGCAGATCAAGATGTCTATTCCTCCAAATGCAAGGAGCGATTTAAAGAGCAGGCAAACAGGGCTGAAAATCAGAACTGAATGACCTTAGGAAATATACATATATTTCAATCAAGATTTTATGATAAAGGGAATCTGAAGGAATATCTATTTTCTGCTATGTAATGAATGTTCAGAATATACAAAAAGAGACAGATTGCCCTAAGCAGACTTGGAGCAATAATTCCATGCATGCCTAATTACCAAGCTAAAGAGACAATTTTAACTAAAGTGTGAAATTTCAAAGACCAATAATTTTCTGCACTACTCAGACTATCTTCAATAATTTCCAAAATCAGATAAACTCAGCAAATGTATTTAATAAAGTCAATATTACTATCTTTCTCCCCAAATAGGCATGTCACATCAGGAACTATTTGTTGATTTTTTAAAAAATATTTGGTTAGCACATGCCTTTATATCTTTTTTCATTCTCTTAAATTTAACCCTTTTGAGTTTTATTATATTATTTCTCTCTACTAGTTAGAAAATTATAAATTAATAGCTAACATTTTAGTGATTACTCTAAAAACTCTAACACATGTATTTACATATTACCTAAATTTAAAAATTACACATAAATAATGCTACCTAAATTAATCAGTATTATAAATCTGTATTTCAATTTTAAAAAGCTTAAACATTTTTAATTTTAATTACCCATTTAATTTTACATTATTCAAGTGGTAAATATTACTTAAATATTGTCATATGTTTATATTTGATTTTTCTACTGTGATAAAGACATTCAGCTTTCTAGGGGATGCCTTTCTGTTTTAAAATGTTAACAAAACACAAACAAGAATTTAAAAACTATGCAGACCAAACATATTTGCTGTCCAGATTGAGCCCTGAGCTATGAATTTGTGATCTTCAATCTATATTTTTCTTTAACAAGGCTTTTAAGACAATAAAATACCAACTGGGGATAGCTAAAACTAAATACAAATTTTGTACTAAATGATTAATTTAAACAAATCTTATAAGGATGACATCTATTAGTACAGCTATAATTCTAGTGTAATCATTTGTTATTTAAATAAAAGTGCTTTGCAAATTCTTTAATCCGATATGGTTTAGGAAATACTTCTATTATGGTTCATGCTGTTTCTGTGAGCAGTATATTTAAAGATGCATTAGCAACTGGGTTTCAACTAGTGTATTATTTGAAAAAATCTTTCTTTTAGAATTTTACTGCCATTTTTTATAGGAAAATCAATATAATTATTCAACTATGTTACAAATAAATATTTCAGAGCTTGAATACAAAAATTACATTAAAGTATAATTTAAAATTAGACTAACTTTTTAAATTTAATTTAGAAATTGGCATTTACTCACTACTTTCACATTATTAGTAAGTATGTGTGTATTGGGGTCATATTTTAGTAACTGACGTCAACATGTAGCAGGTAAGTTGATGTCCGCAGCATTACCTACACTTACTAATTCTCAGATTTGTCATCTGAAATGTAGAAAATACCATTCTCTTCTTAAGACCCAACTATAATTAGATATTAAACAATTTGTTACCCATAGTGTAACTAGAGTTGGCACATAAAAATCAGTAATATTTTCTCATATGATTATTTGCAATATTCTAAATAAGTAGTTAAATCTTCTTCAACAAATTTCCTCCTAATTTCTAATAAGATAAAATGAATAATAAAGAAATATTTGCAATAAGAAAACATAAAAAAAAACTATGGATTTTGAAAATTCTCAGTTTATATTGCCTTTGTTCTCAAAATCTAGGATAAATTATAGTAGCTTCCTATATCTCCTAAAGAATCTCTTACCTGAATCAGTTTCAATTTTTATAACTAATATGAAATTGCATGAAAAGCTATGGTAATTTTGGTAGATGTGTTTCAAAACACAAGTCGTTCTATCTTTTCTTTTTAACTTGATATGATAAAAAGTGTAAATATATAAGAAAAATAGATTTGCATCACAAACACCTATGTGTGTGTCATTTATATTTAATACTTAGTAAAATTAACATTTTTATTTTCACTTTATTTTTAGTTCATTAGAATATTCTAAAATAGGCATCATACAACTTAAAATAAGAGAAAAGATTTGTGAAGTGTTTAATATTATTGATATAGATAGAAATCATTTCTAAAATATATCCTGTCTCTTAATAATTATACTTTATTGAATTATTTCAGGCCTCCCTAATGCATTTCTTTGCAATCATTTCCAAACAGTAGCGTTCTAGCCACTCAGGTTTCTACAGTTAAATCAGAAGAACACTTTGAATTCTCAAAAGTGTGTTCTTGTTGTTTGTGCTTCACTCACACTTGCTACTACCTGAAACTTCCCACAGTTGCATCAGTACTTTTGAGAACCGTGTATGTCAAATATCTTACTACAGCTAGGAACTTGGGAAAAGTTCAATGCCTAAAGGAGAAAACTCACTTAGATTTTGCAGCCTATGCCATTTATGGCATTTCTAAAGCTGCATACCTTTAACACGGAAAGAAGTTGCTAAACACATTAGCAAAAAAGTATTGATCACATAGCTGTCCTTTCAAGATTTCATTTGTTAGTATTTATGCTACAAGTTATTCCTTTCTCAGAAGAAGGATAACTTTAAGATATCTCATTTGGTCTTAGAAAAGTGATAAATTTAAAACAATTGTTGGCAAATTTATCTTTCAAAACACAGGTCAGATGATCCAGGTCCTGTCCTCGGATGGGACAGACTCTTCTGTACCCACGTAATGAAGACTACTCCCTTGGAAAGTCTTCGAGTCACTGAAGATTTGGCTGTGTTCTGCCTCACATTCTTATTTCAGGACTGTCACCACCACTGATCTTCCGATACCAACATTGCATTGTCCATACAGATCTTAACCAACACAGAACACAGGAAGAAAACTAGTTTTTTGTTTGATTTGTAAAATCGGATGAGAAAGTCAGAATTACATCACACAAGAAACTTCTGCAAATGTATGATGCTGAGCATCACAAGTATCAAGGTTCAGCAGAGTTTGGACCTCGAACCCACTTTTCATTCCCTAGTGGGGAATGCAGGGCCCTCTGACAGCTGTAGTCATTGTAGAAATGTCAGTGCAAATTCACCTATACACACATATCTAGCACAGTTTCAAGTACAGTTATTTGAAAGCTTTGTTTGGAAAAAAGTTTTACTAACCAAACCTTACAACAGATTTCAACTCTCCATTATTAGTCATGTGAATTTGATCTCCCTGCTTCATTTCTATGCGTGTGTTGCTGGTTCTGATGCTGGTGGAAATGTGGTTCTTGTGTGGTAGCACATAAAAAGCATTATGTAGGGCCCACAATTTGAAGAAGCTTAGGCTGTTGCAGTAAGATTTATTTGGGGTTGAATTAAAGGTTGCTCTCAGGTACTCAGTGTCTCATCTCTGTCTGTCCTGCCAAAAAAAGTCCAAACTCGTCTTTATTAAGCCCAGTATAAGGAACAAAATTGAGATATTGTGCACCATGCTTTAGCCCAACTCAAAACTTAGTCCTACTAGACGCTACTCGAAGCCCCTCCCTGGGACATCATGCAGCACCTGGGCTGTGGGCGGCTGCCAGCCACACATCAGGGCAGCAAACGGGGCTAGCCTGTGTCTTCCAGGAGGAAGGCAGAGAGAAGAAAAAAAAGGGCTGGATTGCTGTTCAGTCTCTGTTTATATTTTTGGGTGGGGAAAGACTAGCCTTCCTTAAAGCTAAACAAAAAGTTTCTTTAAAATTGAGTGGGTTTATGTTGGGTCCTCCCACTTACCAATAAGATTTGTCTTCCAAGCTTGACTGACAAGCCTCTATAGTGACCACTGCACATGCCTTAGAGTGGAAGCACAGAAGCACCTGATCCCCCACTCCTACCCCAGGACCAGGTCAGGCAGTGCCTTGGAAAGACTCCTCTCAAACCTGAGTTCAAGGCTGAGAACTGCATGGACTCTGATGGTTCAATGTACTCCTGGGATGTGCAAAGGAGACTATGAATAGCAAATTAAGTTAAATGGGATGCTGAGCTTCCTGTTGAAGCAGGCTTTCCAGTTTTATAAAATATAGTGTCCGACTCCTTTTGCTCTCTTTCCCTGTTAGTATCGAGTTATCTGCCTCCATTAGTACAAGTGTGGCTTAATTTAAGGATAGTCGGTTTCACTCAATTAAAAGGTATCTACAATAAACTGTCCCCATTCCAGTCCCTCCAAATATAGAATAGTCAAAAATCATGAATAACTTACAAATAAAATTGAGGAAAAGTAGCCAGATTTATTCCCTCGTCTGATATAATGAAAAACTGAACCAAAGTTACAAAACACTGATTTTCAAGAGGCAGGGCAAGAAAGGACAGTGATATCTGAGAAATGGGGAATAAATGATGTGAAAGTCATATTCTCACGAACAAGAAGACAGAATGTGAATGTGGTCATAAGTCAAGAGAGGTTCTCAAAATAAACAGCAGGCCGTTGCAGTATCTCAAACAATAGGGAGCCATCTATCACTAATCCTGGGGGAAAAATCAATGTAGTTCTCCTTGTTAAGAAATGCAAGGTCAATTATGAGTGCCGAAGGAGTTAGTATAGCCTCTATGTGGCAAATATTCTAATCCTAAGACTTGACCTGTTAGGATGCTGTGATGCTGTAATAGGCCCTCACTCCTGATGCACCAACCCTAAACTTAACTCTTTAGCTTTGCAAATATCAGTCTCATTTCAAGCCCTGTCAGCCTGGCATATTTCGAGAAGGACATAAACTATAAATAGTTAAGAAAATTATTTTTTATTTAATTTCCCAAAGTATTATCAATAACTGTACATTTTTGAAAGCCTTCATCCCCCAATATAACCAAATAGGACATTTTATTATTTTGCAATTTGACCAAAATTTTATCACCATAGTACTCCAGAATGCAGCAGGATGAAAAAAATTAATATATAATTCCTCATCTTTTATAGTCTTGCCAGTGTAATCTTATCTGATTAGAAAAACTTCTACCTTTTTCTATGAAAAGGTCTATTGTCCAATTCTGTAAGAGAGATATTGATAAAATTTTCATGCCAACATTATTTATACATTAATATATTAACAAATGCATATTTGGCACCTCCTATGTGCCAAGAGATGTTTTAAGTGCTAGTTTAAAAATGAATTTGCTGTGGCATCTGTCAGGGTACAATCGGGAAACAGAAGCAGCACAGAAATATGAGTGGGGAAGACTTTGCATAAAGAAATGCTATTCTGGGGTGCCATCTTGGGAGACACTGAGTACGCCTTCTAGGGTTCCAAAGAAATGCTCATGGCAAGGAGGTGTCTCACTAGAGGGTACTAAATCCCCCAGGGCAGGGGATTTGCCCATAGGGTGACCAACTTGTCATGGTTTGTCCTAAAATGTTTCCATTTTAAAACAGAAAGTCTCATATCCCCTGGACTCCCTTAGTGATGAGTCAATGAGATGGTTGGCCACCAGGTGAAGTGAGCGGCTGAGCACAGCATAGGCTGAGCACTGGTGAAACAACTACACTTCTAGAGCCTGCAGATGGAGAAGTGGCTCATGCTGCAGGCACCAGGCATGAGAAAGCTGTGTTTCACAGGACCAAATGCTAGCGCGGCTGCTCACATTGCAGGACTCAGGCCCTGCAGGGCCGCAGTGTGCTTTGGGAGCCTGCCTGGCAACCGCACCAGAGCTAGGCTAAACCTTTCCCTCCTGCAATGCCTCTCTGGGGCTCCTTCATGGCAAAGCTCAAGATCCAGCCAGCCTGCAAAGAAAAATACTTAAAGGACTCAGAGCAATGGTTACCTAGCAAGTTCAAGGGGTGTCATTAGATCTGAGAGGCAATACGTTAATCAGCACATCATGCATATGCTTTTCTGATCTATAAACTTGGACTTGTCTTTATAGTTCTATCTGATAATGAACAGGTTCTGAGACTAGCATCCTGGAATGGGACTTTACTTAAGGCTTTTTTTTTCTTTTCCTGTCTTTGTTTTCTTTAATTTTGAGGATGAGTGAGGTACATTATGTAAGTGTTCATAACTATAGTCACCAGGCTGTAAATTACATCCCACAATTTATTTACTTACAACTGGCAGTTGTACCTTTTGACCCCTTCATACATTTTGACCACCTCTTGCCCCACCTCAAGCAGCCATCAGTCTGTTCTCTGTATCTATAAGCATGGTTTTGTTTTAGATTCCGTATATTGTAAATGTGAAAACAAATATATGGTATCTTTCTTTCTCTGTTTGGCTTATTTCACTTAACATAATGTCCACAAGTTCCACTCATTTCATCACAAATAGTAAGATTTTATTATTTGTTATAGCTGAATACCATTGCATTATACGTATACCAAGTATCTTTATATTTTCATTCATTGATGGACAGTTAGGCTCTTCCCATAATTTGACAATTGTAAATAATGCTGTGATGAACATGGGGGTGCTTATACATCTTCAAGGGAGTTTTTTCTTTGTTTTTTTTGAAATTGCTGGATCATATGGTAGTTCCATTTTTAATTTCTTGAGGAATCTCCATACTGTTTTCCACAGTGGCTGCACCAGTCTGCCTTCCCACCAGCATTGCATGAGGGTTCCCTTTTCTCCACATCCTCACCAATGCTGGCTGTTTGTGGATTTATTGATGAGAGCCATTCTAACAGGTATAAAGTGTTATCTTATTTTTAAAGTTTTGAATACCAAAACTAGTATGCCAAAGCTCCGATGTAGGTAGGTATTCAGATCAGAATCAGGACTGAGGGCTCCTTAACTTAGGGGGTGCACCTGAGCAGGAACATTTATTAGCACAATATGACTGAACTATGTGTTATTCGCCATCGAATAAAGAGAATGGGGATTTTACTTTATCTCATTAAAAACCGAGCATAATCACTATTTCACCAACAGCCTTTCTTCGCCTGTTTTAATATTTCAATTAATTATTTCAGATGAGGCTGAGTTAATCCCTTACTCCATAAATTAGTTTTATCTTCAAGAGTATTGCTGGTTCTGACCACAACCATAAATAAATGTTCATACTGTGAAACAGAATATAGGTCTCAAAATTATATTTCAAGTATTATATTCTAGTTTTCTGCTTCTGAGTAAGATAGAGTATCTTGTAAAAGAACAATGCTCCTATCAAGAACAACTAAAAAAAGCCGGATAAAACACTATTCATCAAGTGCTGATAGCATCGAAGAGCTACCAAGAAATAGTGAGTCAAGAGGGGGAGGTGCATGCCAGGGGAGAAAGGTGCAGGGTCACCCAGCTCTCTGCAGTGGCACTTCTCAGAGGCCGTTTGCTGCTCCCAGGGCCTGGCTGGCAATGGTAGACCTGTGCAATGTCCCAGCAGAGAAAGCAGGGACCAAGAGACTAACAGACCTATTGCGATCTTCAAAGGACCAAGGGGACACAACTGGAGAGTTGAGAGGTCTTGAGCATGCAGTCTTCTGACCCCAACATGGCTGTATGTAAATTGTGACGTTTCAGAGAGAGAAAAGAAAACACAAACATACTGAGAAATTTTCAGTTTAATCTATGCTGTTATAAACTCAAATTGCTCGTATCCTTGGAGGTCCGTGGCTGAAAGCTTGCACATTGCTGGGAAGGTTCTGGTGGTTTGTCTGGGTGGCTTTGACAAGATATATTTGAAATCAGTTCTGAAGCCAGTTGAAGTGGGGGTCACGTGTCGTGTTGTATAAAAGGCATTTTATTGGCCCAGCACTTGGAGAAGTTTAGCCATTTGCAGTAAAATTTATTCGAGGTTGAAGGTTGCTTACGGGCATTCAATGTCTCATCCCCTCTGTCTCATCAAGAAAAAAGTTCAGGCTTGTCTTTAGTGAACCCAGTATAAAAACCAAAGTCCAGATACTTTGTGCCATGGTGTAGCCCGTATCCGAGCTTGGCCCAGTCCAGGCGCTGCTCAGAGCCTGCACTTGGGAGATTACACAGCCGCCAGCTCACACACATGGCTGCAGGTGGGGCCAGCGCTTTTCCAGCCAGAAAGCAAGACAAGGGCCAGATCTATGTTAAGCCTGTGTTCATATTTTCGAGTTGGAAAGGACTAGCTTTTCCTTAAGGCTTAAGGCAACCAACCAGTTTCCTTAAAATTTCACAGCTTATGTTGGTTCCTGCTACTAAGCATTCAGACTCTTTTTCTAGGCTAGACTGACAAGACTCCATGGTCACCATTGGGCCTTCCATTGCACGCTCTTTAAAGTGGAGGCATAGACGCACCCCCACCCATCCTGCACTGGAACCAGCCACGCCTTGGGGCAATTCCTCCCAAACCTGGGGCTCAGGGCTGAGGCGCAGTCCACTCTGAGGACACAGTGGATTCCTCGAATCTGTAACTGAGCTTTTGAATACTTTAGCCTACCAGCAAATTAAGCTAAATGGGATGTTGCAGCTTCCTACTGAAGTAGGCTTCTCAGATTTATAAAATATAAGGTCCGACTCCCTTTGCTGTCTTTCCCCATCAATATCTAGCTACCTGCCTACAATAACATATTCACTTAGTATAAATTAATCCAACTACTTGCATACAATTTGTGCAACTTTCTGAGGCATGTTTCATATATATAAATATATACACACATACGCACATATATCCATGAACTATTCTTCATATATTAATATGTTGACATATATATATATACACACACACACACACACACACACACACACATTTTCACAAAACATGTATTTCTCCTATTATTCCCTTATGCAGGTAAAAATGATTCTCATTTAAAATTGTTAAGATAATGTGGAATATTCCAGATACTTAGGGTCTAAAAATAAGAAAGAAAGGTGTCCTATACCTCGGCTTAAAATGAATCTCTGTATGTTAATAATAGTCACTGCTCTCAACAGTTCAAATTCGTACATAAGTCCACATATTAAAATATCTTAGTGAGCAATACATCTTTTTATAAAAGTTAATATAAATCAGAGTATTATATTAAAATAAAATGTGTTACAACACGCCTGTCAAGAAGAAGTGAAGTTTTCTAGGCATTGTCAACTGAAATATGAATCTTGAAAGAAGTTATAGATGCGCAGATACTGTTAAAAGGTTAAATGAGGATAGTGCTCAAATCTGAAGCCTGCAGAACATTTCCCTACAGAGTATTATTCCAAAGTTACTTTTAGAGAAACAATGGCCATAGAAATAAACCATTTCACCACGAGAATTGTTTCGATGCCATTTCTATAATTATACATGCCTGTGCAGTGCCCGTCTCCAAAGGAGAAAGGACTGTGTTAGGCAGACAGAGATGCATCATAGATAAAAGCCACAGCAATGTTACTAGTGATAGTAATATTTTGTGACAGTTAGATACACAAAATAACTCACAGTATTAGCTTCCTTGCATTTTCTCATATCCATTTTCCTTTCCCATACATTATAACAATCTGAAAAGAAATATCAAGGTATTTTACCATGTGAATCATATTTCAATGACTAATATCAATGCACTGAGTAACATTCTCTTTTTTTATTTTTTATTTTTTTATTTTTTTTATTGATTTTTTTAGAGAGAGAGGAGTGAGAGAGAGAGACAGAGAGAGAGAGAAGGGGAGGAGCAGGAAGCATCAACTCCCATATGTGCCTTGACCAGGCAAGCCCAAGGTTTCAAACCAGCGACCTCAGTGTTCCAGGTCGACGCTTAATCCCACTGCACCACCACAGGTCAATGAATTCTGTAATTTTTTTTTTTGCTAAATTATATCTAACAGTAACTGAACCCTCACTCTGTGCCAGGGATTGTTTTAGGCACTCTACAAACTTTAACTATGTTGTCCTATGTTGTAGCTACTCATGTGATCAGAGTGGAATACTCAAGTTATAGACATGGAGTCACCCAGGATGTGTCAGTCCCACTGGCAGATTCCTGGTAAGCAGAATCCTGGTAAATAGAATCCCGGTGAGCTCATAAGTGGAAGTGCTTGACTTCAAGGGATGCAGCGTGCTTCTTAAAATTAAGCCCATGGGGCCTCAGAGGACAATCAAGGCTTAGTCTGGGTACAGGAGCAATCACACTGTACAATTTATATTTTGACTCAGAATATTTTAAAACGATTGTAAGTACTGCAATTCCACTTTTCTTTTGGGGAAGCATTTCTCAGAGTTCAAAAGAGGGTATATTTGGGAGTCTGTTTTTCCCTTTGCCTAAATTGCATCCTCTGCTATAAGAATTCATTATGCTACTTCACCCACAGAGCTCTCCTCACTCCAAACCAAAACAAGCAGAAATCTATAATTGCTGGTTTGCCAGAGAACACGAACAATGAAAACATAAAGCTACCATGCAGGGTAAAAAAGGAAAAACTAAGAAAAGAAAGTGGAAAACCTTTTCACCCCTTAAGCAGATCAAAAACAATAACTAATTCAGCAGAGTGATTGAAGTGCAGTTCTTCTACATACTATGCAGAGCATATTTGCAAATGAGAAAAAGAACCTTTATTTAAAATTTGCTGGCAGAATTGGTAATGTTGGCTGACACTTTTGGTCGGAATGGTAGCTATTGTGACCCCCTGGAAAAAGCGGTGATGGAAGTTGATGAACAAAGGAATAGCAAAACCTCAGGTGTTTTTGTAGAATTGGTAGTGGGATTATATCACAGAGGCTATATTAAAGGAAGTGAAAGCTTCATAAATACAGCACCTACAGATGAACCAAATCCCTTCATTTCCTGAGCTAATGCCACCAATGCGGGATCCCAGTGCCTGCCAATGAGGCTTTGCACACAGCCTGACCACATATGTGTCATTCTGAAATGGAACCAGGAAATCAAAAGACAATAGCTTGCCTAGTGGTGGGTGAGTGGCCTTGGTTGCAGGCTCTCAGATTCCTTGGGAACGGATCCATGTTGCCTCAAGACTCAGAAAAACCATTGGCTACCTGAATGTGTTAACAGGAGACGTAGACTTACAAGGAACACAGACAATGCATTTTTCTGGGTGGAGCTTATGGGTGTGTATAACCCTCCTAGATGTGTACATATTGCTTAACTCCACGATCTCAGAACACAAAGTAAAAAATAGGCAAACTCAGCACCTGAAATCAGTGCGTGAAAACACTAAATTGAACAACAAGCATTAAGACCAAACTGCCTCAGACCTGTAGCAATTGACTAAACCCAGTGGGAACTGAATCTGTTTTTGATTGACTCAGGAAACAGACTTCCTGCTAAGAATGAGTAAGCAGACTTCTTGTAGAAAAAGCAACTATATCTGCCAGGCATTTAACTTAGCTCCTCCCCAAGCAGCTGAAATAATAAAGCAATGATGTCCAGCCCACTGCCTCCGCAGAAGACCTAGAATCATCCTGAACAAAGTCAAAGGAAATTAGCAAACTGATGAGAAAGTATATTAATGTCTGAGCGACCACTCATCATGGGTTAAAAATATTTTAAACAATACTTCAGATTCCTCTTAACAAAGCTGTGACTTAAATCTTACTGTTCACATTTTTTAGGAAGAGAGATAAGATTCCAAGAGAGAAGGAAATTAACCAATTCTTCAAGAGCTAGTAAGTGGCAGACTTTGGATCTAGGCCATGTTGGCTTTTGGGAACATGGGTCTTCACTCTGACTCAAAACCACAATCATTAGGAAATAATAAAATACATATACTTTGTTCTGTTGATGAATCAGGTAATATTTCAAGAGGAAAAGCAATTGCAGAATGTGGGGAATCCCTTGATTTTCTATCCTCTGGGTTCTCAGAGAAATGAAGAGACTTCCTGAATTCTCCCATTACGTTGATTATTCACAGTGCTGCCAATCAGATTTTAAAAATTGTATCTAATTTTCTAGTTCTTCTTGGTGGGAAATTCACTCGGCTGCAAACGGGTTTGTCACAGCCATAATTGGAAGAGAAATATATTTGAATAAACATTTTTGGAATGACAAGGTTCATTATACAATTAACTTTTAACTGTGCACATATATTGAGCTGGTAATTATGCTTCTACAAATTTATCCTAAGTGTGACTCACATATATCTATAATTGGTGAAAGCGTTTTTAATGCATAATTCCAAAAATGGAAATAAGTGTTGTTTCAATAAAAGAGCTGTACATACATCAGAGTGTATTTTATACAATGAAGTAGTATGCGTTAATTACAAAGAATGGAAATAAGGCCCTGGCCAGTTGGCTCAGTGGTAGAGCATCGGCCTGGCGTGTGGAACTCCTGGGTTCGATTCCCGGCTAGGGCACACAGGAGAAGCACCCATCTGCTTCTCCACCCCTCCCCCTCTCCTTCCTTTCTGTCTCTCTCTTCACCTCTCACAGCCAAGGCTCCATTGGAGCAAAGATGGCCCGGGGCGCTGGGGATGGCTCTGTGGCCTCTGCCTTAGGCGCTAGAGTAGCTCTGGATGCAACAGAGCGACGCCCCTGGATGGGCAGAGCATTGCCCCCTGGTGGGCGTGCCAGGTGGATTCCGGTCGGGCGCATGCGGGAGTCTGTCTGACTGCCTCCCCATTTCCAGCTTCAGAAAAAAATACAAAAAAAAAAAAAAAAAAAGAATGGAAATAAAATTACATTGTCCTAACAATGAAATTCTGAAAAGGCAAACTGTTGAGTGTACGAGTTGTTTCAGAACTATGAGTACAAGTTTCCACTAATGCAAAAAGACAAGAGTATCTTTAATGTATAAAACGTTGACTAGATATATTGCTTTTCTAATTGTCTGTGGTGAAGAAAACAGATTTTATTTGCAATTCCAACCTTTTTGGAAACTGTAAGAAAAAGAAGAACTGATTGCTTCTTTGGTTGTCATGAAAAAACTAAAATTGCTCTAAAATTTCTTAACACTTACTGTGAATTTGTATATCAATGCAGACTGGAAACCAACTCTTTCAGGGGCTAGCACAGTCCGTGGACTATATTTTGAATAGTGCTGGATGAAGAATCACTATCACCTCCTTACTGAGAGTCATTTTTTAAGTTGTATCTATTGGGGTGATACTGGCTAACATTACTATACAATTTTACAACACATCTCTTAGCCATGTAATGGTGAAAGTGGGAGGATATGTGGAATAGAGTTGTTAACTATGTGACAAGCATATACATTTTTATTTCTTGTGTAAGTAAAATCTTTAAAGGAGGGTAGGAACTTTTTTTTTTTTTGTATTTTTCTGAAGCTGGAAACGGGGAGGCAGTCAGACAGACTCCACCCGGCTCGCCCACCAGGGGGCGATGCTCTGCCCATCCGGGTGTCGCTCTGTCATGACCAGAGCCACTCTAGCGCCTGGGGCAGAGGCCAAGGAGCCATCCCCAGCGCCCGGGCCATCTTTTGCTCCAATGAAGCCTCAGTTGCAGGAGGGGAAGAGAGAAACAGAGAGGAAGGAGAAGGGGAGGGGTGGAGAAGCAGATGGGTGCTTCTCCTGTGTGCCTTGGCCGGGAATCAAACCCGGGAGTTCCACACACCAGGCCGACGCTCTACCACTGAGACAACCGGCCAGGGCCATGGGTAGGGACTTTTTGATTGCTACAATCAGGTCCGGTGTGCTCCAGCTCTTATATATAATTTTTTGTTCTTGCAATTATTATTCATTTATCAATTTACAGATGTTTATTCATCTCTAAATATAATACTGTATATTCACGGTACTAGGTCATCTTCTTGGACATATAATCAGAACACTAAGGATGAAGTTTCCCTTTCTTGCAGATCTATTTTTAGCATATAAATTTAATTATAAAGCAATAAATCCAAACCTCTCCACATTGTATATTTTCCATGCACCACAAAATCATTGAGAAATGGCACAATGATTTTTAATTGTGATTTGTATCATTTCTTTGACCTGAAGTAATAACGTACTAAAATGTGCATTGCTGGATCATGGCCAAACATTCTTGTCTTCAGAGGCTGCTGCCAAGGACCCCAGGAAACCACTGTTAAGCAATTACTGCAATGGCTCTCCCTGGATAGTGACATTTTTTTTTCTGTATATATAGAGACTACATATTTTTAGACTTATAGTATGTAGGTGTGATATTAGTGACTTGACTAATAGTCTACTGGTAAAATAATGCACTGGGACTTTAGAAACTAGGTCATAAGAAGGGCATTTTGAAATTCCCAACCCTCATTTTTTCATATATTCATTCATTCAATCATTATTTGTTTATTTGTGCCACAAACAATAAGCAAAGCCTGTGGTTTCATGACTTGGTATATACAGATGAAGAGACATAGTTCTGACTTTCCACCACAGTTTAGTAGAGCAGATGTAAACAGACATGTAAATACATATTACCAAATTAATGTAATATATGCAAGTGCAGGGTGCTCTGGTACTCAAGCAACAAGATACGAATAGTACTCCCCCATATACTCATTTGCTCACTTTTTGCATCAGATGCTATTGATATGTTTAAGACTTCCTAAATCTGGTTATACAGTTATGCTCCTGACCAATGCCATCAACTATTTAATCAACATCTCCATTAAGATATTTCACTACTATCTCAAATATAATAAAGTAACACAATTTTTCCTCTCAAATCTATGTTATAGTCTTTGTTTTCTATACTGGTGGACATTAGAAATGTTTACACATTTGATTAACCTACACACCAACTTCCAACTTTATTCCTCTCTTCGCCTAATCAACTCATTGAGCCAGTGACCAAATTTAGCCAATTCCTTGATATCTCTCAAAATATCGCAATATGTCAAGTCCCCTCCCCCATCTTCCCTCTATCGCAGATTAGAACCCCTTAATTATTATTCTGTCTCAAATCCATTTTTGGCAGCTTGTGTGATTTTTTTCATAATTAAAATGTATTAGATTGTTTCCCTGATGAAAACATTTCAATGGCTTCTCGTGGCCTTCACAGTAAGTCCCTACTCCACAGCCCTAAATATAAGACTTTTTTTGATCTAGGCTTTTCCATCACGTCAGGCTTCTCTCAGCTTGCACTGCCTTTCATGCTAAGAGTTAATCAAGCTAAAATTGGTTTCCCAACACGTACCATGCTCTCCCATCTCTTAGCTTTTGCTTACTATGCCTGAGATTTAATCTTCCCCTATTTTTATTTGTTTAAATGCCCTTCCTTTTTAATTACTTAAGTTTAGCTATTACTCCCTGGGACATGAGTATCTGATTACTTAACAAATATTTTGTCCACCTGTGCACCCCCCCCCCAAGGCTGCTATCATTTGGGTTACAGTGCCATGTTTCTGGGTGAAATTTGACTGATCTTGACTATGGCAGCCTATCATCAGTAAGATAGCTTTAACTAATTTTTATTCTTTCCAATTCACTTGGAGCACAGTCCATGATAGCGTGCTCATTATTGTTGTTGTCCTGAACCTACCATTGCATTTATATGGGTGATAGTTTTATTCCGGAGACCTGTCCCTGTGAAGCTTTTATGTGCGCCTCCTGCATAGGCTGCTTACATTGACAGGAAATAAATTGCTTGTCGTTTATTCCTTAATTCTTTTTGAACTTCAGAGATGAAGGTGGGAGTTTGAATATGTGCATATGGGAAAGAAGTTGTTGAAAAAATTATGTGTGTAAAATATACAAAAGTTCTCATCTATTAGTTTACTGTTCATGAAATTCAAAAATATGATAATTCTTTGCTAGAGAGAGACAGTGGCAGAGGACTTCTTAGGAGGCCAGTATCTGTTCAGATTTGATAGAAAGATTGGAGAGAGAATAACGACTCTGCTGTCATCAAAGTCATGAAATTTAGAGTTTATATGTGACTGACACCATTTATGGAGCACATACTATTTGTCAAGCAAGGGTGAGCAAGGGGCTAAATAGTTTATATAAGATAATTACTTTAATGTTTACAACTATATGAGATCTGTGAGATGATCTAACTGAGGCAGGAGAAGTTAAGAAACTTGTCTGAATTCATACATACTTGAAGTGTATATTGTATGTAGTACAGACTAAAAATAGTAGCAAATGTATTCAAGAAAATATGTTTATTTACGGTAACAAAAGCCTTATCTATAAGACAATTTCCAAGCCAAATTTGATGATGATGATGAATATGATGTTGTCTGTCCCTGTATGTTTGTATCATTTTATTTACAAAATTTGTTAAGTACTTAGTTTTGTACACATTTAGGTATGTAACAATGACTAGAATACTTGCAGAGATAGTGTTATAAATATATTTATATTGTACCCAGGTAGTAAGGAGGGGCAAAAAACAAATATGAAAAGAGCAAATAAAGACTGTGAGAACAATGAAACAAAGCAAAATTTTAGATCTTTTGAGTGACACTAACTCCCTACTGAAAACAAATTGGCTGTAATAATTAGAATGACCATTATTTAGAAATCCCAAATTAATGAAGCATCTGAAGATGTTGGCAAATTTATTTTGGCCCATTTGGAGCACACTTTTCTGAGTCAAGTCCAATAAAATTTGGCATAACACTTTCATGTATTAAAATACTAATAACCAATCAAATACATATTTTTTCAAAAATATATATATAAAGATATAATGATATTTGTAGACCAACATCAGTGAATAATTGACACTGCACTTTGTCCCCTAAATACTCACATCTAATGCATTTGATATGTAGCAACATGTAGCTAGGTGTCCTGACTTTCCACTAAGTTTAGAGGGCAGCCTTGTTATTGAGGTCAGAGCAGCTGCAGGCTGACTGTGTTGTTCATCATAGTTTTAGTTTAGCTAACTCAGGTAAACTTCAGATCCAGTCTTTAAAACAGTGATAATTGAAGAAAATATCTCTTTACAATAAAATGCATTTTATAAATATGAGATTGTGGGTGACTTAAATTCTAATAATTTCTAGTCATTTGCCAATGAGTATGAAAATTAGAAAATGACAAATTATCAATCAAAACTCAAACCTGTTATGGATTTAAAAAATGTACCTCTATACGCACGATGCAACTTCGTCAACTTTATATAATTTCTTTCAGAAATAAGCCAATCAACATGTCCAAAGTATAATGCAAACCATTCCAAGGCCGGGGGTTGGTTTCATGCTCAGGTCAAATGCTGCTACTGATACTTTAAGCAAGTAATAAAACTGTTCTTAACTTTAAGGCATTTTTCCACCATCCTTGATCAGAGCAGCCATTCTGTTTCATTTGAATATGATTATTGTGAAGGGGAGTTAGTTTAAGTTCCTTAAATCATTACTATTTCTTTCAGCTCCTTGGCCTTTAAGCATTGTTAGCATTTATCACAATCCCCAACGCCCACCTCAAATCTTAAAAGCCCATGTGTCATTAAGCAATCATCACTAATATTACTAAATATCTATTGTAT
Source organism: Saccopteryx bilineata (assembly GCF_036850765.1). NCBI lineage: Eukaryota > Metazoa > Chordata > Mammalia > Chiroptera > Emballonuridae > Saccopteryx > Saccopteryx bilineata. The sequence continues at coordinate 141,752,876 of NC_089495.1, forward strand.
TTATTGTATTATGCCATATATATGCTGGTATCACTTTACATTCTTTTTAGATTTTATTTATTCATTTTTATTAGAGAGAGAGGGGAGAGAGAGGGGGGGGAGAGATAGAGAGAGAGAACAAGGGGAGGAGCAGGAAGCATCAACTCCCATATGTGCCTTGACCAGGCAAACCCAGGGTTTGAACCGGCGACCTCAACATTCCAGGTCGACGCTTTATCCACTACGCGACCATAGGTCAGGCCCTTTACATTGTTTTAATCATAACAATAATTTAATGAATTCCAGATGATATACTCCCCACTTTCCTAGTTGAAGATACAATGTCTAGAGAGAGCACAAAATTTCCCCAGAATAACACACTTAAATGTCACCAAAACTGGAATTGGAATGCTAGTTTGATTAATTTCTTAACCTCCTTATCTGACACTTGTCACTTTGGGGAAGGGGACTGCTGAGTATCTGAACTGCTCCCAATGCACGGAGAATTTTCTGTATTAGGAACATTTGTGGTGACAGATCTTCTCTGTCTCAATAGAAGATAGAATACTTATTCTTTCTTTTCTGGTATCCCCTTCACTAGGGAACAGGCATATGACCCAGGCTTCCAACTCAGATGCACTTGCCCAAGTTTAGGATTGTGGAACAGTGATGCAAAGTAGCAGGGAGTGGAAGAGTGCATTTGGTGTCCCTGGAACTGAAGAGTTAATTGTGATCTCCAAGCAAATCATTCATAGTTTATATAAAGGTGTCTTCTCTATTCAGACACAGAGACCTCAAACAATGTCCCAGAAAGAGGCAGGGATTCTAAACCACCCCATAGCCTGCTGGGTAAGAGCTCTTGTTTCCAGGGAGATCAAAGGGGATGACTCATGGATGGAGAATGTTCCTTTTTCTGGAACACCTACTTCCAGAGAAAGGACTAGATTACCCCTTCCTAGGAGTAATGCATAGTGTAGAAGAAAAAACAAACAAACAAACAAAACAACAGCAAACTTCTTTCATCAGTTTGTATTTCTTTCCATAATAGTTCTGCATTTCCTATGTTTGTTGAGAGAATGCTGCAAATCATAGTTGTGCTGCCCAGACCTTTGCTCTAGTTCTCAGCAATTCACAGAATTGTTCTTAAGTCTCAGGTAATTTCATATTTGAAAAACTCTCTGTCAATAGTTTTGAAGTGTGAACAAGTAACAGCTGGGCTATTATTTTAACTTACATTGATGCACACACAATTCATTTTAATGAATCAAAAAGCCACTGAAACTTTGGCATCGTAGCTTTCTCCTCTTGCTTCTTCCAAAACCTCGAGACTATGCGGAGCTACCAGAAGGGGAAATTTGCAGTTATATTGTCAAAGCTGTTTTGTCATCATATTTTTAATTATAGGAGAAAAATTGAGTTTAGTTATCATAAAAAAAATGCAGGCTTATAATAGATGTGCCAACAGGAGCAGTTTTGGGATTAATGTTTACAGCTGTCTTTAGATGCAACAAGACCTATCTATGGGAATCTTCCATTTATATAGAAAGCTTGATTGAGGAGAATCCAGAAATTTGAAAACCTATAAAAAGTATTATAAGTTATCCAATGGATGATCATAAAAGCTTGAAGAGAGTAATGGCGGGGTAGGAAGCGATACCGATAAATCTCCCCCAAAACTCAACAAGATCTTCAACCAGAAACAGAAAAACCTATACTTGGAGCCTCCAGATGCTTCGCAATACACCCAAAGGTATGATTGAGTGAAAAATTGGCTAAATATATAACCAAAGCCCGAAGGAAATAGGGAGTAAGAAATGCTCCTCCTTCCTCACTAACCTAAACAGGGCGGCTTTCTCTGGTAACTGTGAATATAGAAACTGAGGCGGGCAAAGGGGGTGAATAGATCCAGGCCACGGCACAAACGGCTGAACCAGGCTGTGGCACAGAGATCCAAGCCGAGGAAAAACTGATCCTGTGGCAACCCGGGCAATACAAGCTAACACTTGCGCCAAACCCAAACAAAGAAAGAAAAGCAGAGCGGCCATTTTACCCGGTCTCCTGGTCGGTGCGTAGTTAGTGGGCGAGAATTTCTTCCTGGGAAAGCCACGCACGGGAGGGAGTGAGAACTAATTCCAACGGTGGAAATTTTCCGTGCTGGTGAGGGTTTCACTCAGGGAAATGCGGCCGGCCTTATCCTGGTATGCGCACGCAGATAAGGAGTGAACAATTCCTCCGAGTGCCTCGGCAGTGCGCGCCCGTGTTATCGCACAGAGGGGCAGAGTCAGGGGCATTTGTGTGGGCCAAAGCGGAATCTTGAGCCACCCCAGAGCCTTGCAAAAGCCGCGCATGGGGACGGAGCGAGACTCAATTCCAACGGTAGAGATTTTCCGTGCTGGAGGGTGTTTCACTCAGAGGGAACCGCGGCCGGCCTCATATCCTGGTTTGCGCGCGCAGATAAGGAGTGAGCAATTCCTCCGAGTGCCTCGGCAGTGCACACCCGTGTTATCGCACAGAGGGGCAGAGTCAGGGGCCTTTGTGTGGGCCAAAGCGGAATCTCGAGCCGCCCCAGCGCCTTGCAAAAGCCGCGCATGGGGACGGAGTGAGACTCAATTCCAACGCTACAACTTTTCCCTGCGGTTGGGGGTTTCACTCAGAGCGTGAGACTGCTGGCCGGATATCCTGGGGGTGAGTGGGCAGGGACGAGGGTGGAGTGAGAGTTCCGCGTGGGCCAGAGCGCGCACGGAAGAGGGTGCGGAAGTGGGCGCGCGCTTGTGTTACACGGACTCTCTCACTGTCGGAGCCTGAAATGCTATTGAGCTTTTTGGAGCCTCGAACTGCGGCAGATGACGGAGAGCTAAAGCATAGGGTGACATGAACTATTGGAACCGATGAGAGACTGTGATTAACTGCAAACCGTCTATCTGAGCGTGGCCAAAGGGCAGAACCCGGGGTTCCGCGCAGGAGTCAGACAGGGGATGGCCAGGAGTTACATGTGGGAGAAGGGAGGGGGAAGATGGAAAGAGAGAAAAGAGGCAGGAGGAAGAGTGGATAACCTATCAAAAATCAAGAATAATCTGGCAGACGCTTGTGATAACCATATCCATTTTATTATTATTTGTTCGTGTTGTTTTCTCTATTATCTCATTCCTTGAGTACTTTTTTCGTCTCTCCTCCAATTTTGGCGCCGATTAACTTCTCTACCGGTCTTACTCTCTCCTCTCTTGAACTACACTACCCGTAAGTGTTAACATCTCACCATTATCTTTTTGTTTCTCTGTATCTCCTTTCTTTCGATGAGGGTTGCAGCTCCAAACCCTTAACTCTCTCTCTCTCTCTCCTTTCTTTGTCCTCTCCTTTGTAGGGTTACTCTGTTTCTCTCACTCACTTCTTTGTTCTGCCCTCGAGAGTAGGTTCTGTGCCTTGGGCTCCTTACAGCTACTCTACATGCAAAACCTCAATAAAAACAAATATCTTATCTGGGACTCAAACCATGTTTGTGGCATTTTGGGGGGTTTTTACTTCACCTTTTTAACTCACTAGCCAGTGCTCGCATCCCTGGCTCTCCATTATTAATTCTAGTTCTTGTTCCACTAAATACAATAGTAATTTATTAATTTGTACCCCCAATTTTTACATTTTCCTCTTATTTCCTCCTACATCATAACTCTTAGACAAACCAACACACTAAAGCAATATCATTTCATCTTGACGCAAATTTTTTCCTTTATTGCTTTTTGTGGGTCATACGCTCTTTTTTTCTTTTTTCTTTCATTTTTTTTTTTTTTTTTTTTTGGTTTTTGCCTTATTAATTTTCCCCAATTCAGGCCCTCCATCACAGGCATTGTCTTGTTATAATTCACAGTCACCACATAGATTTTCTCAAAAAGAGGGGAGAGGAGAGGAAGGAAAAAAGGAGGGGGAATAATTTCCTTTTTTAATTTTTATTTTATTTATTTCTCTTATTTCATTATTAATTTTTTTTAAAAAAACAACTCTTTTCGATTTTTTATTTTTTTATTTTATTTTTTTAACTTTTTTATTCTTTATTAAATCTCATTAATACTATCAACAAAACCACCCTCAGATGCCATTAAGGAAGAGAAAATCGAATATCATGGATACAAAAGAAAGAGAGGTAACACAGCTAGATGAGGAAAAAATCTATGGAGAAAAAATTTAATATATTGGAAACCTTGGAGCCTAAATGACAGAGAATTCAAGATAGAAATCCTAAAAATCCTCCGAGATATACAAGAAAACACAGAAAGGCAATTTAGGGAGCTCAGAAAACAACCAATGAACACAAAGAATATATGTCCAAGGAAATTGAAACTATAAAAACAAATCAAACAGAGATGAAAAAACTCAATTCACGAGCTGAAAAACGAAGTAACAAGCTTAGCTAATAGAACAGGTCAGATAGAAGAGAGGATTAGTGAAATAGAAGACAAGCAACTTGAGGCACAACAGAGAGAAGAAGAAAGGACTCAAAAATTAAAAAAATGAAATAGCCCTACAAGAATTATCTTACTCCATCAAAAAGTATAACATAAGAATAATAGGTATATCAGAGGGAGAAGAGAGAGAAAATGGAATGGAGAACATACTCAAACAAATAATAGATGAGAACTTCCCAAGCCTGTAGAAAGAACTAAAGCCTCAAATTCAAGAAGCAAACAGAACTCCGAGTTTTCTTAACCCCAACAAACCTACTCCAAGGCATATCATAATGAAATTGACACAAACCAACAGCAAAGAAAAAAATTCTCAAGGCAGCCAGGGAAAAGAAGAATACAACATATAAAGGAAGGCCCATTAGATTATCATCAGATTTCTCAGCAGAAACTCTACAAGCTAGAAGAGAGTGGACCCCAATATTTAAAGTCCTGAAGAGAGGAACTTTCAGCCATGAATACTATACCCATCAAAGCTATCCTTCAAATATGAAGGAGAAATAAAAACATTCACAGATACAGAAAAGATGAGGGAATTTATCATCAGAAAACCCCCACTCCAGGAATTACTAAAGGGGGTCTCCAATCAGATACAAAGAACAAAAAAAAAACGAGCCACAAGTTAAAAGCTCCAAGAAGAACACAATAAACCAAATTTAAACTGTGACAACCAACAAAAAGAAAGAGGGGGAGAAGATGGAGATTAACAGTAGCAAAGGACGACTGGAGTAGCAAAAGTACTCACAAAATAGTTCAGCTACAATGAACAGGGTAGGGACCTTTTCATTACTCAAAGGTAACCACCATGAAAAAACCACCACAGAAGCACATGAGATAAAAAAGATAGCAACAGAGGAAAGATGTATGGAATACAACCAAATAAAAACAAAAGATAGAAAAACGAAAGTAGAAGGATCAAACAAGACACAAAACTAACAGAAAGCAAGATATAAAATGGCAATAGGGAACTCACAAGTATCAATAATTACACTAAATGTAAACTGGATTAAACTCACCAATAAAAGGCACAGAGTAGCAGAATGGATTAAAAAGAAAATCCAACTGTATGCTGCCTACAGGAAACTCATCTAAGTAACAAGGATAAAAACAAATTCAAAGTGAAAGGCTGGAAAAACAATACTCCAAGCAAATAACATCCAAAAAAAAGCAGGTGTAGCAATACTCATATCGGATAATGCTGACTACAAGACAGGAAAAAGTACTCAGAGACAAAAATGGCCATTTCATAATGGCTAAGGGGACACTGAATCAAGAAGACATAACAATTCTTAATATATATGCACCAAACCAAGGAGCACCAAAATATATAAGACAGCTACTTATTGATCTTAAAACAAAAACTGACAAAAATACAATCATACTTGGAGACCTCAATACACCGCTGACGGCTCTAGATCGGTCATCCAAACAGAGAATCAACAAAGACATAGTGGCCTTAAACAAAACACTAGAGCACCTGGATATGATAGACATCTACAGGACATTTCATCCCAAAGTGACTGAGTATACATTTTTCTCCAGTGTACATGGATCATTCTCAAGAATTGACCATATGTTGGGCCACAAAAACAACATCAGCAAATTCAGAAAAATTGAAGTTGTACCAAGCATATTTTCTGATCATAAAGCCTTGAAACTAGAATTCAACTGCAAAAAGAGGAAAAAAAATCCCACAAAAATGTGGAAACTAAACAACATACTTTTAAAAAATGAATGGGTCAAAGAAGAAATAAGTGCAGAGATCAAAAGATATATACAGACTAATGAAAATGACAATACGACATATCAGAATCTATGGGATGCAGCAAAAGCAGTGATAAGAGGGAAGTTCATATCAGCTTCAGGCATATATGAACAAAACAAGAGAGAGGCCCAAGTGAACCACTTAACTTCCTCACCTAAGGAACTAGAAAAAGAAGAACAAAGACAACCCAAACCAGCCGAAGAAAGGAGATAATAAAATCAGAGCAGAAATAATGAATTAGAGAACAGAAAAAACTATAGAAAAAATTAATTAGAACAAGGAGCTGGTTCTTTGAAAAGATCAACAAAATTGGACAAACCCTTGGCAAGACTACCAAGGAAAAATAGAGAAAGAACTCATATAAACAAAATCCAAAATGAAAGAGGAGAAATCACCACTGGGACACCTTAGATATACAAAGAATTATTGTAGAATACTATGAAAAACTTTATGCACTACATTCAACAACCTAGAAGAAATGGATAAATTCCTAGAACAATACAACCTTCCTAGACTGAGTCAAAGAAGAAGCAGAAAGCCCTAAACAGACCTATCCAGTAGAGAAGAAATAGAAAAAACCATTAAAAAACCTCCCCCCCCCCAAAAATAAAAGTCCAGGCCCTGACGGGCTATACCAGGCGAATTTTTATCAACTTTTCAAGAAGACTTGGTTCCTATTCTACTCAATAGTCCTTCAAGAGAAATTGAAGAAGAAAGCAAAGTACGTTCCAAACCACAAGGTGTTTATGAGCGCCAACATAACCCTCTATACCAAGAACCAGGCAAGGATGCACAAAAAAAAGAAAACTAACAGGGACCAAACGTGCGGAGCAAATGAATACAGATGCTAAAATATCTTAAACAAAATACTAGCAAATCGATACAACAAACATTTTAAAAAAATAATACATCAATGATCAAGTGGGATTCATCCCAGAATCTCAAGGATGGTTCAACATATGTTAAACGGGTTAACATAATACACCATAATCAACAATAAGCAAAGAACAAAACCACATGATCTTATCAATAGAGCCCGAAAGGCTTATCGACAAAATACAACACAATTTTATGTTTAAGACATCTCCAAACAAAAGGGGGTATGAGAAGGAAAATATCTCTAACATGATAAAGGCCATATATTGATAAAACCGTCAGCTAACATCATATTAAATGGCACTAAACTGAAGGCTTTCCCCCTTAAATCAGGAACAAGACAGGGTTGTCCACTCTCTCCACTCTTATTTAATGTGGTACTAGAGGTTCTAGCCAGAGCAATCAGACAAGACAAAGAAATCAAAGGCATCCATATCGGAAAAGAAGAAGTAAAGGTATCACTTTTTGCAGATGATATGATCCTATACATCGAAAACCCCAAAGAATCCACAAAAAGACTACTAGAAACAATAAGCCAATACAGTAAGGTCGCAGGATACAAAATTAACATACAGAAGTCAATAGCCTTTCTATATGCCAACAATGAAACAACTGAGAAGGAACTCAAAAGAATAATCCCCTTCACGATTGCAACAAAAAAAATAAAATACTTAGGAATAAACATAACAAAGAATGTAAAGGACTTATATAATGAAAACTATAAACCATTGTTAAGGGAAATTGAAAAAGATATAATGAGATGGAAGAATATACCTTGTTCTTGGCTAGGAAGAATAAATCTAATCAAGATGGCTATATTACCCAAAGCAATATACAAATTTAATTGCAATTCCCATCAAATTCCAATGACATTTTTTAAAGAAATAGAGCAAAAATCATCAGATTTATATGAACTATAAAAAACCCCGAATAGCCAAAGCAATCCTAAAGAAAAAGAATGAAGCTGGGGCATATACAATACCTGACTTCAAACTCTATTATAGGGCCACGACAATCAAAACAGCATGGTTATGGCAGAAAAATAGACACTCAGACCAATGAACAGAATAGAAAGTCCAGAAATAAAACCACATATATATAGTCAAATAATTTTTGATAAAGGGGCCAACAACACACAATGGAGAAAAGAAAGCCTCTTCAATAAATGGTGCTGGGAAAACTGGAAAGCCACATGCAAAGAATAAACTGGACTACAGTTCTCTCCCCCTGTACAAAAATTAACTCAAAATGGATCACAGATCTAAACATAAGACCTGAAACAAATTAAGTCATAGAAGAAGACATAGGGTACTCAACTCATGGAGACCGTGGGTTTTTAAAGGACATTGTTATGATTTGAACTCCAATGGCAAGAGAAGTGAAGGGGGCAAAAATTAATGAATGGGCTACATCAGACTAAGGAAGTTTTGTGCTCAGCAAGAGGAAACTGAATAACAAAAATAACAGAAAGCCAACGTAAATGGGAAATGATTTTTTCAAACAATAGCTCAGATAAGGGCCTAATATTCAAAATATACAAAGGACTCATAAACTCACAACAACAAACAAACAATCAATAAAAACATGGGAAAGAGGATATGATCAGACACTTACTTCCCAGGGAAGAAATACAAATGGCATACAGATTATATGAAAAAGAATGCTCATCTTCTTTAGCCTATTAGAGAAAATGCAAATAAAACGGACAATGAGGATACCACCTCACACCTGTTCGATTAGCTAGTTATTAACAAGTCAGGTAATAGCAAATGTTGGAGAGGCTGTGGAGAAAAAGGGAACCTTCATCCACTGTTGGTGGGAATGTAAAGTAGTACAACACATTATGGAAGAAAGTATGGTGGTTCCTCAAAAAACTGAAAATAGAACTAACTATGACCCAGCAATCCCTCTACTGGGTATATATCCCCAAAACTCAGAAACATTGATACGTAAAGACACATGCAGCCCCATGTTTATTGCAGCATTGTTCACAGTGGCCAGGACATGAAACAACCAAAAAGCCCATCAATAGATGACTGATAAAGAAGATGTGGCACATATACACTATGGAATACTACTCAGCCATATAAGAAATGATGACCATAGGAACATTTACAGCAAAATGGTGGGATCTGATAACATGATACGAAGCGAAATAAGTAAATCAGAAAAAAACAGAACTGTCATTATTCCATACGTAGGCTGGGACATAAAAGTGAAACTAAGAGACATTGATAAGAGTGTGGTGGTGGGTTACGGGGTGGAGGGGGAGGGTGAATGGGAGAGTGGAATGGGGGAGTGGGGAGGGGCACAAGAGAGAACAACATAGAGGGTGACGGAGGACAATCTGACTTTGGGTGGTGGGTATGCAACATAATTGAACGACAAGATAACCTGGACTTGTTATCTTTTAATATATGTAACCTGATTTATTGATGTCACCCCATTAAAAAAATAAAATTATAAAAAAATAAAAAAAATAAAAGCTTGAATTTTTGGATATAAATAAAATAAAAGAAAAAAACTTCTCAGTGGTAGCTTTGTATATACATATTCTAAATCCTTTCATTAAAACTGCTTAAATAATTCTAATAAGAATATATTTAAGCATTTTTAATGTCAAGGTAGAGATTTGGGCACTTCCTGGGTTCCCTAAAGACAGGCATCGGCTCTGAATTCAAAGATGCAAAATCAAAGAGATACAAAAGTAGCTATTTACTGAGTCTAATATGAGCTTTAAGGTACATATCTTTAATAATATGTCAAGTAGGGGTAATAATGAGAAAAGAATAATGAGGCATCTCTGTGGGACAATGAAACAGAAGTGAGGTATATCATTAGTCATGGCAAGAAATATGTAATCAGTCATTAAACAAATAAGCATAAGAGAGACTCAATGTGAGGCATTCCTTGATAGAAATAGGGTTATCAGAAGCAGAGAAAGCTGATATGTAGTGTTGTATCTCGTATATTTGCCAAAGAAAACTACACAGTGTTTGTCATTTAATTAGAGCAAAAAGGTTGCAATTTCCTACTCAAGTTGTAAGAACTCAATTAACTTTGAAAGGGGAATAAAATGCACTTTAGGAGAAGATGTGTTTTATAGGTAACACAGCAAGTGGTTTAGCTAACAAAAATAAAAACGTGCTCAATGGGTTTGATTAAGCAACTTCCTTGGTGGAAATTCCAGTTTCCAATTCCCCAGTGGTCTTCAAATACTTAGAGTTTAGAGCAGGGGTCGGGAGCTTTTTGGCTGAGAGAGCCATGAATGCCACATGTTTTAAAATGTAATTCCGTGAGAGCCATACAATGTGTTTAACACTAAATACAAGTAAATGTGTGCATTTTATGTAAGACCAACACTTTTAAGGTACATTAAGTCTCTGAATTCTTTTTAATAACGTTGTTATGCTGTTGCTAACCAATGATGAATAAAGTATTTCTTACCATTAATGCAACTTCTGGTGCTGCATGGTTCTGCTGATGGCTTTGTAGTCTGGTTGATACATGGTGAGGTTAAGCTTCATGCAGGCATTGAGACTTCCATCTGTTAAACATGATTGTAGGTTGGTCTTAATGTTCTTTAGATGTGAGAAAGACTGCTTACATGCATACATAGAGCCAAACATTGTCAAAACAGCAATACTCACATGCTGCAGTGTGTAGTATGTGAAGGGAAGCACGTTCCAAGTTTTGACAATCAGCTGGTCTGCGGGTTGAAGTTTTTTCATTTCTCCCCACTTGTGTTTGCTCACCAACTCTGCTTGCTGTCGTGCAAGTCTTTCCAAACTTTCATTCAGTGACTTGAACTTATTCACCCACATGTCTGAGGCCTTCAGGTCAGCAGCTTGTAGCTCAGAATCTCTGATGGAGACACCGGGGATGTAACTCAGGTCAGCGCTGTCCACTGCACACTTGTGCGGAAGGGTGATGAACTTAAAAAGACGAGTGTGCTCACGAAATCTTCAAAGAGTGCTTTGAATGACTGCAGGAGATTATATGTGAAGCCCGCTAGCTGCTGGAGATCAAGATACTGAGCAAGGTCACTTGCTGTGCATGCAACTTTAAACTCTCCCAGTTTTTCAAACTGTAGTAAACAACCTGTTTCAATGTCGGCAATGAAGAGTTCCAGATTGTTTTCAAAGGCAAACACTGCTTGTTGAAGGGATAAGACTGTATTTCCAAAACCTTGCATTTTCACATTGAGCTGGTTCAGATGTTCAGTCATGTCCATGAGATAGAACTTCAGGAGCCACTCAGTGTTAGCTAACTCAGGATGCTCGACATTTTTCATTTCAAGAAAAGTCCAGATTTTGCTCAGACAAGCCGTGAAACGGCTGAGCACCTTCCCTCTTGACAAGCAATGCACATTGCTGTGCAGAAGCAGACCAGGATAATTATTCCCAACTTCATCCAGCAGTGTTTTAAATTGCTGATGATTTAAAGCTCGGGCAACAATAAAGTTGACCACCGAATGACCAATGACATCACCTCACCAAGCTGCTTGCCACACATCTGAGCACAAAGCGCCTTCTGATGTAGGATGAAGTGAAAACTTAGAATGGGTCTCTTTTCATGTTCACAAAGAAGTGCTATGAATCCTCTGTTTTTCCTCACCATGCACAGAGCACCATCAGTACACACTGAGATAAGTTTATCCATCGGTAGATTTTTTTCTTTAGTGAACTCAGTGAAAGACTGGATTAAATCCTCCCCTCTTGTTGTCTCTTTCATAGGCAAAACAGCAAGACTTTCCTCACTGTAGTGTGTCACCAACAGCATACCTTGCAATCACACTGAACTGGGATAAATGGCTTATGTCTATTGACTCATCCAAAGTGAGAGAAAAGAATGGTGCTGCATTTATGTCCTTCATTTGTGTTTGCCTCAATTTGATTTGCCATCATGATGGTACGATTGTGAACAGTTCTTGCCAACAGAGGCATGTCTTTTATTCATTTGATTGTCTTGTCTTTATCCAAAAAGTAGTCAAAAAGTTCATGGGCAACATCAAGCATGAATGTTTTGGCATACTCCCCATCTGTGAATGGCTTTCCTTTTCTCACAATTGCTAAAGCACCAGCAAAGCTAGCCGGATTCCAGTCACCTTGTTGGGTCCAAACACGGAGTTGCTGCTGACTAGCTTGCACTCTGCACAGTAGCTCTTTACATGCTTTCTTCCTGCTCTCCCCTGCTGGATATTTCGATGCAAATGTAGTATGGCGTGTGTTGAAGTGCCATTTATATTTGACTGTTTCATCAATGTAATTTTATCACTGCATATTAGACACACTGGAGAACCTGCTCTATCCACAAAGGTGAATTCCTCTGTCTATTCCTGCTGAAAAGTACGATACTCCTCATCTTTTTTTCTTTTAGCCATCTTCTTTGTCAAAAGGGTTTCTGCAATTAGCTAGCTGACTACTTGATTAAAGGAGGGAAGTTTACTTCCTGACCTCATAACAACTGGTGTACGTTATGCATTTTCCAATAAAAATTTGGTGTTGACCCAGAGGACAGCTGTGATTGGCTCCCGCCACCCACAACCATGAACATGAGCAGTAGGAAATGAATGGATTGTAATACATAAGAATGATTTATATTTTTAAAGTTATTATTTTTTTTATTAAAGATTTGTCTGCGAGCCAGATGCAGCCATCAAAAGAACCACATCTGGCTCGAGAGCCATAGGTTCCTGACCCCTGGTTTAGAGGTCAGAGAAAAGAAAAGACTTAGCGCTCAAGCAAAGCCATCACTGTTGTCTCTGCAGCTGGAAATGTGTGGACAGTACAATGACATTTACAAATCCTTTGATTGCTAGAGATGATTAGGTGACCTTGTTAGTGAGAGAACATTTTCATGTTTCCTCTTAGCGTCTAGAAGCAAAACGGCCTTGGGCTTTACCGTCTCTGCAGAGAACACAACGGGAAGCAGGGGAGGGGTATGCGCAAGGCTCCGCCACCCTCAGAGGTGATTTAAGTGAGGAAAAATTAACTTTTTAAGCATCTCACAATGTGTTTTTTTTTAATGCTCCATCCAGCCAATAACGTCAATAAAGAAATCATTATAAAATAATACTCTATGAAAGCTTTCTTTGGAAAGAGGTATGAAAGAGAGATTTTGGAGGTCTAAAGAATATAGGCACAACAGAAAGAAGTACTAAAGCCTGAATTAAGAAAATATTTCCTATAGTGTAACTTTGACAGTTAAATGTAAGGGATAGAAAATCTGGCATTTCTTCCCACTGTGTTCCCAGCATACTTCAGAGCAAGACAGAAGAATGTGTTACTTTTTTCAATCTTTCTCCTCTGAAGGTTTCCTACCCATGTAGCAATGTTTATCCTCTCCTATTTATTCCCAATTTTCTCTCACTCCCTGATCTATATACTCTGTCTAAAGATGCTTTCAGGAAAATATGTATTAGTAATTTAATTCTTGTTGTGAATTCTAACCAGGCTCTAATTATTCTTAACAAATACTGCCGTTTTAATAGTTTACATTGTGGAACAAAGGAGTCAGTTAAATTCTGGGATCCCTTTGAAAAATGGTGTGAAAAGATATGGAAGTATCAATGCCAAGATACAAGAATTCTGCCCTGGCCGGTTGGCTCAGCGGTAGAGCGTCGGCCTGGTATGCGGGGGACCCGGGTTCGATTCCCGGCCAGGGCACACAGGAGAAGTGCCCATTTGCTTCTCCACCCCCCCCCCACCCCACTTCCTCTCTGTCTCTCTCTTCCCCTCCCGCAGCCAAGGCTCCATTGGAGCAAAGATGGCCCAGGCGCTGGGGATGGCTCCTTGGCCTCTGCCCCAGGCGCTAGAGTGGCTCTGGTCACGGTAGAGAGACGCCCCGGAGGGGCAGAGCATCGCCCCCTGGTGGGCAGAGCGTCGCCCCTGGTGGGCGTGCCAAGTGGATCCCGGTCGGGCGCATGCGGGAGTCTGTCTGACGGTCTCTCCCTGTTTCCAGCTTCAGAAAAATACAAAACAAACAAACAAATAAAAACAGACAAAAAAACAAACAAACAAAAAAATTCTAACACCATTTGTTACTTACTTGTGAGATCTAATCTGTTCACAGGAAAAGCAGGTCTAAACTGTTGTCTTCACCCATGGCTGCCGTGAAGAGAATGCAGGCAATAAAGGTCAGCTCTACTCAAAGATTTGTACCAAGTAGACCCAAAAGACAATTGTCTAGAAATCCTTCATTAGGAAATCAATGAGACTGATTTTGAATCTATAGAAATCCTTATAAGTCAATAAATCTACGCAACAAAGTAGGACAAAAATCACCTTCTCAGGTATTCTATTTGGCTCAATACCCTGGTTTGACCACTTGCTAATTTGTCTGAATTGTGACAAATTAATTAACCTCTCTGTGTATTATCTCCTCTGCAATAATTTATAAGGTTGTTAGATGAATTCAGTGAGGTCACACATTATCATATCCATCCTATACTGTTTACTAATTCACAGATTTTCTTTCCATTCCACACTTTAATTGAGTTTATCTTTATACATGAAGCAGGTACGGAAAGACATTTTAAAAGACCTGTTCTTCTATTACTAAAAGCAATGCTCTGATAGTGTACTTGAAGTCATATGGGGAAACTATTTTTAGTGTTTAAGTGAATATGCCAAAGATTTCATCTGTTATATTTTATTGCAATTTAATTATAATTTGTGTCACGAATCAGAAACTAGTTAATTTTTTTCTGTGCAGAAAAGCCCAGAAGCTAAGATTAATCTTGTTTATTTTTACTCATCTTTACTATAAAGTCAGAAAGTTTCAAATGTGAAAGATTGTGAGTATATCTATTCCTAGAAATTTAACAACTTAATTTAAATATAAACTGTAATCACTAGCACAATAAGACCATATAGAAAAAAAAAATGGGAATTTTTCCTGCTTCTCACTGCTTCTGGAAGATTTAAGTATTCCCTATTTCTAGTTACTTCCTAATAATGGAGCCTAGATTGACTTTTAGTGTATAGCTTTGTCGTTTGGAAACTCACCTTATTTTGATACATTGTTAAATGAAATCTCAACCTCTGCCAAAGTAGTGTCTTTAAAGATAGATAACAACCCAGTCCTATGACAATCAATACCTGGAATTCCATGTCTCCAGCTTCTGGTTCAGGTTAGACCAGTTGGCATAAAGTACAATATTTGCATAAAAATAAGAAAGCTCCTAGCTCCAGCTACTAATGGTGGCTGCTTATAACCATGTGTAGCCACACAATTAAAAAGACGAGCCAACACAGGAGCCATAACATATTAGAAAATGAATTTAATTCCCTTATTATTCAAGCCGGAAGATAGCTCTACCTGTAGATTTTTCCATTTGAAACAACCTAATGAATTCGCTCACACTCTAAGCCAGTTTGGGCCAAGTTTTCTGAAGCTTTAAATTGAAAGAATCCTTCACCCAGCTCAAATTTAATAACCCTTCCCTCAAATGTATTCCAGGACTATTTTTAGAACCCTTATTTTTTCTTAATAGTATTTCCATGGCTTTCAACAAGTTGGAATCTAGAATTCTAAACCTGCCTCTTAAGAGAATTTTCAACCTGAGGAATTACCTTCCCCCAATCGCTCTTTTATAGGAAAGCTTTTCAGCTCAACTGTTCTTTCCACGTTTCCTGCACATGCCAGACACAAACCCCTCTCAAGTTTGCACGTGTTCTCTCTCTAGCACATACAGTATCTTCTTGAAAGACTCTTCTCTCTCAACTTCCAGCCCACTTCCCTGCTAAGACCTCTCTAATGTCTTTTGTATATAGTATACAGTGAATCTTTCCCAAACACATGGCACTAATTATATACACATGATATTTGTCAAATTCCTTATCAAATGTACAATCCCAATTATTAAAGACAACATATTTTCTCATTATTGTCTTCCTTTTCACCTAAAACAGTTCTATGTACACAAAGTATTACTTCGTGCTGACTTAATTTTTTTTTAATTTGAATTGGGTTTGTTTATTTGAAAAGAATATCAGACTGCACTTTTGCACTACATCATTGATACTGATAATCACACAGTTTTCCAGAGCTTTATATATTCCTCATAAATGTTGAGGCTATGTAGATTTTGTTGTATTTCCCCAAAATTCAACAAACATCTATTAAGATTTTGTGGAAATTCAACTTACTGTCCATTGTTAGCATCAAAGCACTAAATAATAGTCTCTGCTTTTATTGTCTAGGGGAGAAAGCAGACAAAAATGATATAATACACATTTGGAAAATAATTCAAGCAATTGACTAGGGTTCACAATGAGGATGGAGGGGTTTCTATAAGACAGGGTCGTTACATGTCTTTTTTGCTTTGGAGTGTCCCAGAATAGTCCTGTTGTGCTGATGTTTCTTTTGTGTGTGTGTGTGATATAGTTCAGATTTTTAATTTGAACACAAAACATTATAATTAAAAGTTGCATTAGAGTAAATGAAAATGAATTTGGACACCTTCTCTTTTTACTTGTATTCTATTAGATGGCTCTTGCCATCTATTAATCAACGAGATTCATTTTCAGTGAACAGAGTTTACTCTTTGTAACCTGAAAAATGATCAGTAGTCATTTCCATGACTCAGCTTTTTTTCATGAAATTTTCATATGCATTCTGACACATACCTTCCCTTTTAGACAGCAGGCAGGCTTTCATGTAAAAACAAAAACAAAAAGCCCAAAGGATATTCAGACACTAATGATTATGGACAGCAAACTTTTTCTAAGCTTAGGTAGTAACAGGAAGGATTCAGTACTATTCCCAGTCGGATGCTTGATACACGAGCCAGTGTTGCCTTATCTGATACATTAGCCTCCATCAGAAGCTGAGCTTTCAAGTCAGTGCTGCCAGTTGGAAATGTGGAGAGTTGAAGACTAAGATCATGGAAACCACGTACAGCAAATAGAGGCTAATCAGAATAGCCAGAGAAGCTCATGCAAAAGGCATTTATTGATTGGTCTGGTTTGGCAGGGATTTCTTTATGTATTTGTTGCTTAAATATATTTTTTAAATAAAGTCTTTCAATAGCAATGATCAAAACAATAAATACTTAATAAAAATATAATTGGATTTTCATTCTCAAGAAAGCAACTTGACCAGGCAGTGATGAGTGGATAGAGCATCGAATTGGGACTCTGAGAACCCAGGTTCAAAATCCTGAGGTTGCCAGCTTGAGCACAGGCTCATTTGCTTTGAGCAAGGCTCATCAGCTTGAGCCCAAGGTCGCTGGATTGAGCAAGGGGTCACTCAGTCTGCTCTAGCTCCCCCTATCAAGGCACATATGAGAGAGCAATCAATGACAACTAAGGTGGCACAATGAAGAACTGATGCTTCTCATCTTTCTCTCTCCCTGTCTGTTCCTATCTGTCTCTCTGTCACACACTTACACACACACACACACACACACACACACACACATACACACGCAGCCAATAGCCACAAAAGGAGTGTTGAATTCACTATTCACTGTGGAGTTATAATAATATTAACGATGACATGGAAACCATCAGACACAACCCTGCTGAAAAACATCAGTATCTGCTTCAAAATTGGTAAATAGTTTAACATGGTGTCATAGATGACAATTTAACATATAGATGTTTAGAAGGCGCAATTACATTTTATTCTATGATGCATGCCTTTTCACTTAAATCAAATGAATGCATTTTTAAATTAATTTTTATTTCTTTTGGATGCCAAGTTGTTTCAAGTAGAAGTGGAAAGTGTTATTTTTTGGCTTTGTTAGCAAAAGAGAGACTTTATAAACCATTAAATGATACTAGTGTCATTAGGTACTCCAAATAAAATAAATTGTTAATTCTATTAATGGTTTGGTTTCTTTTTTCAAATGATTCATGGTACACAGGTAACACTTTTAGAATTTTAGTTGTGCAAAGATAATATCATTGACTTTATCGTAAATGGTATTTTGAACTCAATTTTAAAGCATACATATTTACTTTTGTATTGATATTATAAAACAACTTTTAGTAAAGCACAATGTTGGGTTGATAATATGACTCTTGTCAAATTATGAAACCTATAGAGCACAAATGGACTTAGAATTAATAGTGGGGAGTAAGAAAAACCGACACATTCCAACAATGTCAATAAAAGTTCTGGTCATCAAAATTAGAAAAATATTATTAAAAAAATTCTCACAGAGTAACTGAACCACAACTATTTTGCCAAAAAGCTGATGTTGAACAATTTTAAAAAATTAGAATTCCTCATCTGGCTTAATCTTGTGTTGGATTTGCACTTATACAATACTCAAATATAAACTGGACATAATATATGAGATGATAATTTTCTGTCTTTGGTAACAGGTGTTTCAGAGCACAGATCCCAACTGACAGAAAAATAAAGAGGTGAGCCCCATGACCCACCCAACTCCCAGCCTTGGTGCACTCCCTGGATCAAGGAGAAAGAGTCTGGGTTTGGCGTAAGGGGGTGAGATGCCCTGATTTGTAGAGAGAATACAAGAGAATGAGGAACTATACAGGGAAAGAACCACATAAATATACAAGTTCCTTGACGCTATTGTGGGATATTAAAGTGAAACTCCACAAGGCCAGAGAAAGGACTACTGCTGAGCTACAAACTAAGCAATGTTCAGACCTTGCATACTGCTAAAAATATTGAATTTTGAGGAACAAGGTCAAAATCTTGTTAAAGATTTCAGGGCATTCAGAAAAGGTCCCATAAAAACTGTGTCTTAGTAGTGGGGCGAAAAGGGCCGTAGAATGAAAGTTCTGAAAGATATTTGCAACTGCAATAATAAAGGTGCTTACAGAAGTTTAACTGTTAGGTTAGCGAAATACAGTGTGACAATATTCAAAGAAAGAAGACAAAACCTACTATGCAACAAAAGCAAAAGTTCTGACCCGAAAGCAGGTGTAAAAAAGCAGACAGAAGAAGTCAGCCCAGAAGTGAAAAGAATTGGTGGAATTAGCACATTAATTTTAAAACTATTAAAAATAAATTTGATAACATTTGCATAATAAATATATTCATAAGCGTATATAGGCAAAGTAATTCCTATAATTGAAAAATGCAGTAATTGAAATAGAATGTACTTGAATGGGCCTAAGACATGCTCCGAGGTTACAAAACAATGTGATTTTTTAACAATATAAACTTCAAACTTGAACACAGATATATAAAAGATTAAAATAAGCCTGACCAGGTGGTGGTGCAAAGGGTAGAGCATTGAACTAGGCTGTGGAGGACCCATGTTCGAAACCCCGATGTCTCCAGCTTTAGTGTGAGCTCATCTGGTTTAAGCAAGACTCACCAGCTTGAGATCGAAGTCTCCAGCTTAAGCAAGGGGTCACTTGGTCTGCTGTAGCTCCCCCGGTCAAGGCACACATGAGAAAGCAGTCAGTGAACAACAAAGGTGTTGCAATGAGGAATTGATGCTTCTCATATCTCTCCCTTCCTGTCTGTCTGTCTGTCCCTATATGCCTCTGTCCCTATATCTCTCTGACTCTCTCTCTGTCAAAAAAAAAAAAGATTAAAAATAAAATAAGAATAGTGTTATGTGAAAAATATCTATCATCTGTAATTCAAATCCTACAAATGGTGCGGTACTATGCAGAAAAATAATTGAGTAAATAATGTCTGGAAATGTTTCTAAATTCATGGAAACATAGAGAACCAAAATAGTACTGTTTTTTTTCACACAATGAGACCCAGGGGTATCCCCTTTTGATTTTTTTGGTCTTTGTTTAGTTTGCTTGTTTCTTTGTTTTTCCACATGACTTCCACATCAAGTCTGTTGCTCTGTGGGGATGCCTCCCTCTCATCTAGCCTGAAAGTATGTTCCTAGCAGAGACAGCCTGGGGTGACTTGGTGGAGTTTTGTCTTGCTAAGCATTAAAAACAGTAACAGATTCAATTTTACCTTCCCAGACTGGACATTCATGCATTGCTCTAGCCTTTGGCAAAACATAGTGGGGAAACAAGCTATGAGTTCTGTGTTCTTCAGACTACAACCCCTTCAAGCTATGAGTCAAGTTCCATTGTTCCCTATTCTCCCTAGTAGAACCCTGTGCCAATGGCAGGGAACCAGATCTTTCCCTGGAAAGAAATTGTTAACCACCTCAACTCAGCTAGCAGGGCTCTTCTCTCTCCAAAAGTAGAGTTTATCTAAGCTTCTTTTCATCTACAACTGTTCGAAGTTTTTAACTAATTGACTCGTGTAATTTTTTAACCTTTCTGCTGGTTTGTTTCTCAGTGGATGCAACCGTTTCCCAGTTTCTACTCTATTCTCCTCGGAAGCAACTGCCTGAGTCCATGCATGTTTATATGACATTAGACTATTGTTAATAGCCATTCTAATCATTGCAAGTCTTCAAAAGAAAACAAAAAATTGTTTTAATGTTTAAACTTGGCAATAGAATATTAATTAAAGAAGGATTTGAAATGCTTAGAACAAGGTGAACTGATGAGTAACAATATATGAATGATACAGTCATTAGAAAAATAAGTAATTTACCAAATAACATACTTATTTTTGAGGTAGACTAGTTGGCCACATTTTTTTTCCACATCTATTCCCTTGCCTATGTGTGACCTTACATCTGAAAGGAGAATTTTATTTTCTCTGGTGTAATACTTTAAACAACTTTCAAGGGTTTGTTCTTGCCTTTTCCCTCTCCCATCTGAGGTCTTTTATTGGCAGCGGGAGAAGAGAAGACCCTTCCAGGAAGCAGGCTAAATAAGCATTCCCTGGAGTATTTATCAGGGGTGTACTGAACCACAGCTTTTTCTAAGAGCAAGGAGAAGTTCCTCGTTAGCTAAAGTGTTTTTCTTCTATTACCTTTCCAGGACTGGATTTTTACCCTCATCTTCACATCCTCAAATAGAACAGTCTTTAGAAGTAACTCAATAGTCAAATAAGAATTTGACTTCATATCCACATTAGTTTAATATAGTGTAATTATTGAAGTGACATTAGTTTTGCAAAAATTTAAGTGCAATGACATTTTAATACTTGGAAGAGTGTTTTTTCCACTGTGCCACCACCTGGTCAGTAGGAAGAGTGTTCTTTGAAAGTATTTTTACATGACTCTTATAAAACTACTCATGAGTAAATTATTTTCATTTCATTTTGTATCTCCATAAGTATTGTCTTTTAATTTTAATCATCAGTCCATTATAACAAGAGCAAGAACTGGAATATTTATGAACAATTTAGAATGGAAGATATTTTATAATCGAAAGAAGATTTTCTGCAGCACTTGAGTAAGAAGGTAAATGTGGATGAAAATTGATTATCTAAGTACGTTATCAGTGAGTTATATCAAAAAAAGATGAGAAATATGAAGAATTAGACAATAGAATTTGAATGACATCCACTGAACAAATACTTTAAAGTAATAAAAAAAATGACATCTAATGATGTAGGCTTTAGTTATCTGGGAAATCATTTTAAACATCTCATTTCTGATATATGTGCAATATCAGTTGTGACATTATGATATTCTCATAACCTAGGCACCACTTTCAAAGTATATGAGGCAAAGCAAAGCACATGCATCTTTATCAAAAGCAGATGTTAAAAAATTCACTAGATGTTGACAGAACTGGCTTAGCGAATGTTTGTATTATTCACCTGACACACGTCACACATGGTCATTTGCACAGGGAAAATGAACATGACAGCATGTCTCCTGAAAGCTTTCTGGTATTAGGCAAAAAAGACAGAGAGCGGCCTAGCGTGCGGAGGACCCGGGTTCGATTCCCGGCCAGGGCACACAGGAGAAGCGCCCATTTGCTTCTCCACCCCTCCGCCGTGCTTTCCTCTCTGTCTCTCTCTTCCCCTCCCGCAGCCAAGGCTCCATTGGAGCAAAGATGGCCCGGGCGCTGGGGATGGCTCTGTGGCCTCTGCCTCAGGCGCTAGAGTGGCTCTGGTCGCAACATGGCGACGCCCAGGATGGGCAGAGCATCGTCCCCTGGTGGGCAGAGCATCGCCCCATGGTGGGCGTGCCGGGTGGATCCCGGTCCGGCGCATGCGGGAGTCTGTCTGACTGTCTCTCCCTGTTTCCAGCTTCAGAAAATGCAAAAAAAAAAAAAAAAAAAAAAAAAAAAAAAAAAAAAAAAAAAAAAGACAGAGAGCACACGTCTTTCAAGCCAAACGAGAACTGTTAGTCACATGTGTGCAGAGGCACATGGGAGGCAGAATACATTGATACTGTAGTGATTAGTGCAACTTCCTGTCAGTCAGAGGAGAGAAGACTCAGAGGAACCCTTCGCTGTCCCCTCCATCATGGAGAAGACTTTGTGGTTGTATAAGAAGTGTCTGAGCTGTCAGGTGGCAGGTGGTCCATTAGGACAAGGAGCCAAATGGGCACTGACACTCAGGTCTTATTTCACTTACTGAGATAGTACAAGCAAGAGGCCAAAACTGGTGCCAGTTCCCCCAGAGTGGCACCAGGTTAGGATCAGTCAAGGATGGCTGAACCAAAGGTTCTTGCTTTTGTGGACCTGCAGGATTGGAGGTTATGGGTGAGGGGCAAAGACTAAGAGTGGAAAAGTACTGAGTCAGAGCTGAGAAGGGCGGTTTAGACAAGGCCCTCAATTAGGACACTTCAGTAGAAGTGCCTGGAATGTGTGCAGCTGAGCCGCCCATCCTCTTCCTAAGAAAGCTCCCCATGCAGGCAAGTGGGCCAGGAATACAGCTGTATGGGCGTCTGTGTGAGTCACACTGGGGAGGGAGGGAGCTGTTAGCTGAGACTCCCTGGAGACTTCAGAGGGATGGCTGTGTGCCCTGCCTGGTGGAAGCCGGCACCTTCCACCCCACGCTGGAGGCCTGCCAGGATACTCCAATGTAATTGCTTACCGCTGGGCCTGGAAGATCACATACAGGATTTGGGTGAAAGAATCATTTTTGAAATCACAGTGCATTTTAAGTGGGACAAGAACACTGAGTATCTAAGACCAGTGGTTGGAGGGGAAGCTTCTAGTTATCACACTGTATAGGTTGGACACAGGAGGCTGCAGGGACTCCTGTCATTAAGGGCATTTGGACTGGTGGTAGGGGAGCCAGGGAAGGATTCCACCTTTTGCACCTAGATAAATGACGCCTGATTGAACTGGGTGCATCAAACTTACACAGTTCGTTTTACAGACACATGGTATTCAGTTAAGTACTTATAAGAATTACAATACTTTCTAAAAAAATAAATATTCAATGGGAAAAGAAACTCAGGCTATGCATGTCAAGGGCTTACATATATTTATGTTACGTATAATAAAAATAATATTGCAAGATGGTTACAAAAATATGTGTATCATTTTCTATTTTGCTGTGTTTTCTTTTATAAACGAGGAAGCTAACACTCAAAAAAACTAAGTAACTAATGCAAAATAACACACCTAGTAAGTGATACTAATAACAGCACAAAAGTCAGAATCTTTAACAGTCCTCTGCTGCTGGTAGAGACAGCTGTTATCTCTAAACATTTTAACCTAAAAGCACGTTTCTTATCTTTCTATGTTTGTGTTTCTCTGAAGCCTGCTCACTGCTTTGGTTTTATTTGCCTGGAGAGGCACCACTGAAAACCCCCTGGAGTGCAGCTTTAGATCATTCTCTCCTGCATCATTTGAATGGTATTGATAATAATTATATAGTGAAACAGAGAATAAAGGATTAAATATAATAGGCTCATAAAATAAATATCATTAAAAATGATGCTATTGATGATGAAGAAGAGATGGAAAATGGGGGGGCGGGATGACCACACTGTATGAAATTCAAAAAGATATACAGAGAGAACATCCACTTTTAATTTTTTCCATAGGTGACAGAAAATAAGAGTTTTTTGTTTGAATTGGTTGGTTTGTGTTTAGATGTCATTTATAGCCAGTGATTTCAGAAACACAATAACACTAGTAAAACAGAACCATTGATGTTAGTTTTTTGCAGTATCCACCATGCTTTGCTAAGTATTACTGCTTTTTTCTTTTCTGCATTGATATTCAGGATATACATTGAATAACCTTATTTTTGAAGCAAGACATCATTACCAGAGTTGGCTGAAAGTCAAATCTGCATTCTTTTTCTGGTGCTGTCATTTAATTTATAACCCCTAAAATTAGTATAATAGGAATGATAAAATCTAGCTCAATAGAGCCTGACCAGGCAGTGGTGCAGTGGTTAGAGCATCGAACTGGGATGCTGAGGACCCAGCTTCGAGACCCTGAGGTCGCCAGCTTGAGCGCGGGCTCATCTGGTTTGAGCAAGGCTAACCAGCTTGGACCCAAGGTCGCTGGCACGAGCAAGGGGTTACTTGATCTGCTGAAGGCCAACGGTCAAGGCACATGTGAGAGAGCAATCAATGAACTAAGGTGTCACAATGCGTAACAAAAAGTAATGATTGATGTTTCTCATCTCTCCGTTCCTGTCTGTCTCTCCCTGTCTATCCCTCTCTCTGACTCTCTCTGTCTCTGTAAAAGAAAAAAAAAAGAAAAAATATAGCTCAACAGGGTTACTGTGAGGATTATTTGAATTAATGTACAGAAATAACCTATTAGAACTATTCATCTACACTAGTCACTCAATAGATGGAAGCTATGCTGGTTATTTCCATACATACTCAGACTCATGAAACAATAAAAAAAAAAGTTACTTAGCTGTGATGAAGAAGGAGAGTTAGAGTTATATAATTCTTTTAGGGGAGGAAATAGTCACTTCTCATTAAGATAGGATTAGACAGGGTTTTCCCCATTAAACAGACATGCGGATGATATGTTTCTCTCTGTAAAAACCCTTATACATGAAGGGGTTGCTCAGGATTTTATAGCACTTTCCAAAATGTTTTATTTTTATCTTTAATCCTCAAATGTGTGTAGAGACAAAGATGCATTGCACAGTACTTATGAGCAGACACACTGAAGCATTTATCACCTCCCACTCCTAGTAAGCATTGCAAAAATTAAGAGCCTCATAAAAATTAAGGTGCTCACAGATGTCCATTAACTTGAATTTAAAAAGATAACAAATTTGATTGAAAAAGTATAAAATTATGAGCATTCAATTTCCTGTATCTCATGAGAGTTGAATTTTGTGAGGATAAAACTAAGTATTCCAAGTAACTAAAGCATGTGTTAGGATAAATGAGACTTCTTAAATAATCTGGGGTGTAATGTATATATTCGTTCTTTTTTATTTGATTTTAAATATTTTTGTGCTTACTTTTCAAAAACAATTTTGAGCTATTCTTAGCATCTATAAAATTTATACATTTAATATATTGAACCTAATATTTCAATACTTGTATACATTGATTGAAAAAAATTATTAAAGCTCAATAACTTATTCTCCCATCTCTACATAGTTACCATTGTGTGTGTGTGTGTGTGTGTGTGTGTGTGTGTGTGTGTGTTTGTGTGTGTGGAAGACTTAAGACTTATCCTCTTAATACATTTTGAACAGACAGTGTTAACTTTGGTCACCGTACCATACACCAGATATCCGGATCCCATTCACTTTGCATAACTGAACCTTGTATCTTTGAGTAACATCTTCTCATGTCCCTCTTCCCCTGACCTTGACAACCACTTTCTGAACTCTGCTTCTTTGAGTTTGACTATTTTAGATTCTACATATAAATGAGATCATGTGATATTTTTCTTTCTGTCTAGCTCATTTCACTTATGCAACATCCTCTAGGTTCAACCATGTTCCCTTATAAAACATATTTTTATTATCAAAGTTCTCTCATCACTTATTTTCCAGATAAAGAAACAATTATTAACCCTGTTTAAAGAACACATGTTGAAGGTTTCTAAGACTGAATTGGTGTGGTCCAGAATAACATTTCCAAGGTTTCTATTAAACTATTTGCCAGAAAGAATAAAAGCATATCCTTTAGCCTCTTGGCCAGAGCTAATCACAAGCATCACTTATTTTTAGTACTTCATTTGTGTATTGAAATTTGATATATATTTGTATAGTGTAAAGGTTTAGTCCACATATCAGGCAGCTCAGATTTTAATCTTTCTTACCTATTAAGCAACTCTGGACATAGAAAAAGTCAACAAAACTATTGTTTCCTCATGACATTGATGTAAGGATAAAATAGAAAAACAAAAGTAAAATTTTCCAGTGCAGTATTTTCAAGGAACTTAATGTGTTAATTTGCAAAAATAAACTTAAGAATGGATATATTCTAATATATACATTAAACCCCAGGTTATTTAAGAAGTCTCATTTATCCTAACACATGCTTCAGTTACTTGGAATACTTAGTTTTATCCTCACAAAATTCAACTCTCATGAGATACAGGAAATTGAATGCTCATAATTTTATACTTTTTCAATCAAATTTGTTATCTTTTTAAATTCAAGTTAATGGACATCTGTGAGCACCTTAATTTTTATGAGGCTCTTAATTTTTGCAATGCTTACTAGGAGTGGGAGGTGATAAATGCTTCAGTGTGTCTGCTCATAAGTACTGTGCAATGCATCTTTGTCTCTACACACATTTGAGGATTAAAGATAAAAATAAAACATTTTGGAAAGTGCTATAAAATCCTGAGCAACCCCTTCATGTATAAGGGTTTTTACAGAGAGAAACATATCATCCGCATGTCTGTTTAATGGGGAAAACCCTGTCTAATCCTATCTTAATGAGAAGTGACTATTTCCTCCCCTAAAAGAATTATATAACTCTAACTCTCCTTCTTCATCACAGCACAGCAGAAAACTCAGTGCACCAAAACAGTTAGCAGGTTCAGGGGAGGAGAAGGGGAGACGGAGAGACAGAGAGATGGAGAGGGAAAGACTCTTACTGCTCAGTGGGCACTGCCATATTATAAAGAGCAAATGGCAAGTTGCTGTCCTCACAGAGTAGTGTCAGGTAAACTTGGAGAAAATTCCTAAGTGCAAACTGACGTTGAAGGTCCAGGCAGCACAAAAATAACATCATAGAGTTTACTTTCTAGCACAGAGGTTATGGGAGACCCACAGTTGGGTCAGTAGGACATGGGAGAGAAATCAATCAAGAGTGTTCCTGAGGACCCACCGACCTAAGAGCCTCATAACTCTTCAGGTGACTCTAAACTCTGTGGAGCATTACCTCTCAGTGCATCTGTGTGTATATACAAAGGTGGTAAATAGAGATTTCTGTACCATACCTATTGTATGTGAATTTGCTTATTTCTAATAAAGTTCTTTCTTCTTCATAGAACACTTCAAAGTCAAAATGGATTATGAGAGTAATCAATCAGGTAAATGGAACCTTACAGTGTGCTATCTCAAAATAAGTTGTTTTGCTGTTTAAATGTACTAAACATTCTATTTTAGCTAAACAAATGTGATTTTTCATGTTCTACTGCATATAGTTCTGTTCAAAGAAATTATCTGGTTTTTATTATTAGTTGGTTTGTTTTATACAAAGTTGTTCTATTTCTGAATGGCTATCTTTGTGGTCAAATAGCTAATACATACAGGGATAAGCTAATACATAAGGATAAGATGTACAGGGTGTATGTGGTTAGTTTATGAAACAGAAAAGACTTTGTCATACGACGCTTGAATAGAGCATCTTAAGTTTGTATTCAGTTAGCTTAACACTCTTCCTTGAGTAAATATATAGTTTATTTCTCTTCCATTCTTGGTGGCCAGTACTTCTTAGGGAAGCTTCCTGAGGAGTGATGGCCATGAATATAAATTTTAAGGGAGAGAAAAGATGAACATGGAAAATTCCCATGCTGTGCCAGCATGGTCTGACAGACCTCTGCGAGTTAGCATTCTCCCTGACAGCATGAATTATAATTAAATCACAGACATATGAAAGGCAAGTAACTGAATGTCATTTAAGCTGTCTACATAGGGAGGAGGTGGGTATTAACAGAAAGACATGAACGTGTGTCTAAAATCATTTCTGAACTGGAAAGCCACATGCAAAAGAATGAAACTCGACTACAGCCTGTCCCCGTGTACTAAAATTAATTCAAAATGGATCAAAGACCTAAATATAAGATCTGAAACAATAAAGTACATAGAAGAAGACATAGGTACTAAACTCATGGATCTGGGTTTTAAAGAACATTTTATGAACTTGACTCCAATGGCAAGAGAAGTGAAGGCAAAGATAAATGAATGGGACTACATCAGAATTAAAAGTTTTTGCTCAGCAAGAGAAACTGATATCAAAATAAACAGACAGCCAACTAAATGGAAACTGAATATTTTCAAACGACAGCTCAGATAAGGGCCTAATATCCAAAATTTACAAAGAACTCATAAAACTCAACAACAAACAAACAAACAATCCAATAAAAAAATGGGAAGAGGACATGAACAGACACTTCTCCCAGGAAGAAATACAAATGGCCAACAGATATATGAAAAGATGCTCAGCTTCATTAGTTATTAGAGAAATGCAGATCAAGACTACAATGAGATACCACCTCACCCCTGTTAGATTAGCTATTATCAACAAGACGGGTAATAACAAATGTTGGAGAGGCTGTGGAGAAAAAGGAACCCTCATTCACTGTTGGTGGGAATGTAAAGTAGTACAACCACTATGGAGGAAAGTATGGTGGTTCCTCAAAAAACTGCAAATAGAACTACCTTATGACCCAGCAATCCCTCTACTGGGTATATACCCCAAAACCTCAGAATCATTGATACGTAAAGACACATGTAGCCCCATGTTCATAGCAGCACTGTTCACAGTGGCCAAGACATGGAAACAACCAAAAAGCCCTTCTTTTTTTTTTTTTTTTTTTCTTTTCTTTTCTTTAATAAATTTTTATTAATGGTAATGGGATGACATTAATAAATCAGGGTACATATATTCAAAGAAAACATGTCTAGGTTATTTTGTCATCAAACCATGTTGCAAACCCCTCGCCCAAAGTCAGATTGTCCTCCGTCACCCTCTATCTAGTTCTCTGTGCCCCTCCCCCTCCCCCTAACTCTCTCCCTCCCTCCCTCCCTCCCATGTCCTCCCTCCCCCCCCCCACCCTTGGTAACCACCACACTCTTGTCCATGTCTCTTAGTCTCATTTTTATGTTCCACCAATGTATGGAATAATGCAGTTCCTGTTTTTTTCTGATTTACTTATTTCACTCCTTATAATGTTATCAAGATCCCACCATTTTGCTGTAAATGTTCGATGTCATCATTTCTTATGGCTGAGTAGTATTCCATAGTGTATATGTGCCACATCTTCTTTATCCAGTCTTCTATTGAAGGGCTTTTTGGTTGTTTCCATGTCTTGGCCACTGTGAACAGTGCTGCAATGAACATGGGGCTACATGTGTCTTCCCGTATCAATGTTTCTGAGGTTTTGGGGTATATACCCAGTAGAGGGATTGCTGGGTCATAAGGTAGTTCTATTTGCAGTTTTTTGAGGAACCACCATACTTTCCTCCATAATGGTTGTACTACTTTACAGTCCCACCAACAGTGAATGAGGGTTCCTTTTTCTCCACAGCCTCTCCAACATTTGCTATTACCCGTCTTGTTGATAATAGCTAATCTAACAGGAGTGAAAAAAGCCCTTCAATAGAAGATTGGATAAAGAAGATGTGGCACATATACACTATGGAATACTACTCAGCCATAAGAAATGATGACAATTCCCTATCCACCTTGTCAGCGTTTTTGGTCAAGGACTTGAAAGTGGAATTACTGAGGAAGGGTTTCCTTCTGAGCAACAAAGGGAAACCCAGGGCTCCTTTGGTCATTTGTCCATTTGCCTTTGGCCTGCCTGGAGTGGGGGTGTGGGTACTGCAGCGGAGCACTCATTATTGACCACAAGATATGAAGATATAACCTATATAATCAAGGAGACTGAATGGAAGGCAGAAAAGCCTGGATCTGCATGGCTATTATTGAACTGTTGGCCATGACCTGTACTTTCCATTATGAGACAAAACTCTAAATTACTTCCCATTGCCATTAGGATAAAATTCCTGTCTTTAGCCAAGACAAAAATTGGCTAAACACCAAGAGCTCACCTTTCTCCACTTACAAGCTCTGCCCCAACCTACTCCCCAATGATGTCAGCATTTTTTCCTGCATTGAATTTGTCAGAAATTTTTGTACTTCATAATCTTTGCATGTGATTCCCTTGGCCAAAGCACCTTTTCCTCTACTTTTAGATTGGTGATTATTATCCATTTTTATGCCTCACCTGACATTCTACTTACTTAAAAAATTCTTGCATGCATTCTATTTTAAAGAAGCATTTAATTATACATTTTGTTATGCAACAATTTCTTTAATGTCAGTCTTCCCTACTAGATTGCAAGCTCCTGTTTCGCATTTCTCTACCTCCAGCATGGTACCTGACACATGCAGTCGACACTCAACAATTATTTGCAAAATGAATGAGGAGAGGAAACAAACACGCATCAGTTTTCTTCAGCAGTATGAACACGTGGCTTCATGGTCCTGAAATGCAGTTACAGAGGAAGAGAGATCATCCAATGAGAAGACACTCACACTAAATAGATGGATGTTTCTGTACCTGACTGAAATTCCATTCCCTTCCTCAGTAGAGACACTGTTTCTTCTCCATCAGTGGTCAGTCTTTCTACATGTTCCTTTGATTCCACACCTTCTCATAGTGTCAAGAATCTTAGGTTTTCAGTTTTTGGAGAAAAATGATCAACCTCTGAGTGCAAAATCAAGGAAAAAAGAAATAATTTAATCTAAAATTATTTTAAAAAGGAGAGTCAATTCAGTGCTATTTGTATCGGATTGCCTCATATGCACTTAAAAGAGTGACAGTAGATAATTCTCATCCAAACTCAAAAATTTCAAGCTCCTTCCTATGTAGCTGAATTGACCCAATTAGGATGGCATGAGTGTGTCTGTTTGTGCATCTGAGTTTTAAGTTCTCATGTGGAAAATCTTACTTTATCTTCTGAATTATTAACAGTCATAAGAATCATGCTAAAAATAAATTAACTTTTGAATCAAAGCAAAAATGAATATGATTGTTTTACACTGTTTTGATAACACCAATAATGAAATTTGCCTTCCCTTATCATGTAGTACAACTGAATGCGTGAAGATGGATTAAAGGCTATGAAGGTAATGTCACCTTATCCCTACTCTTCTATTTCCCTTTTTATTTTTTTAAATTAGTTAGAACACATGCTATTCTAGACCACAGCTATGACCATGCTGGATTTTTTATCTTCCTATATCTAAAGCTTCAACCGAGCAGTTGAAAGAGATCATCTGGTGAAAAATGCCAAGAATAATGAGTCTGAGGTTGGTTTTTCATGCTTCTTCAGTATTTGGAATGTTATCAAATGCCCAGACTTAAAAAAAAATTAAAGAGTTGATTAGCTGCTACTAAAATGGAGAATTAGTAAATACAGTTGTAGTCATAACACTAAGTTAGAAACGGGGTCACTGTCTTTTCATTTTTAATTTTTGTCATTATCATAGTAACATTAATTAAGCAGTTGTTTGATACTGAACAGAAAGGTCTGACATGCTTTCTGATTTGTCTTCTGTTTTATATTAATCATTATAATAACCCCAATGAATTAGGTTTCGTAGGCTCTACAAGTGGTAAATGACAAAGAGATTCAAACAGTTTAATAACTTGTCTAGCCTCACAAAGCTAATTAATCATGAACTTGAGCCTGTGAACACAGCCCTCATTTCTAAACTGTGGTTTACACTGCTATTATACTCTACTACATCTCCTAGTTTGAGAAAATGGTGTTAGTATGATATACTGCTTGAGAAATAAGTGTTTAGGGTTCGCCTTCTTCACAAGAAAATAAAATTACACCTCCGGAATGTCTACTATAGCCAAAAAATTTAGTGTGTCAAATACATACATTGTGTTAGAAATTATTTCAAGCTTTAAACATGGCTTCTGTTTTATTCAGAGAATGGCATTGGTATAGAATGGTTCAATAGCATGCCATTCAAAAACAGAATTTATGGTCCAATAATTTAGATACAACCACTTTAAATCCTTGTTGGAATGAAGTAAGTGCTGAATAAATCTTTATTTGATACATAGCCCAGAGAGTGTCACCAACTCTGGTGTTAAGTAAAATTGATATGCAAAGGAAACTGCAATGTCTCCAAGCTCCCCAGATTGCCCAGGACTTTGCCAACTCTAAGAACACAGGAGCCTATAAAACCACATTTCCACAATTATAATTTCTACATGCAATTTAATATTTTCCATTAGATTTTATGTTTAAAATATGACTGAGTCCATCTTGGGAAGATGCTCATGCTATATTTCAAAATAATATTTTGTGATGCAGAAATTTCTAGAACCCACTTACTCATGCACAATATTAATGATCTGTAAGAACTTTTGATCTTAAAGATGTATGTAAAATAGCCAAAAAAATATAAAGTCCTCTCAAAATTTTAAAGGAATACTAAATTGTATGCAAGAGAAATAGAAGCATTGCGAATATTACCCATGTTCTATCAGAACTGTTCGCCTGGAATTGGGACATGAAAGGACCACCTCACCATACCTCCTTGGGTACATCTGCATGGGAAATAAGTCTTTTTCATTTAAGCTTATTTTTAGCAGTTTTATTGAGGTATGTTTTACATGTCATAGAAATACCTTCATTTTATACCTCAAATTCAATGATTTTTAGTAAACTTTTAGAGTTCTACAACAATTACTGCAGCCTTGAATACAGATTAGCCTGGTTCCTCAGATCTTTTGTGAACTGAATGCAGAGGGAAGCAAAAAATTTTCAATCAGTCATATACTTATGAATTCATAATAATGTACTGCGTCATCTTTTATACATGAAGATACTGAGATAAATGTGGGAATCCAAAGGTATAACAGGGGTTACCAATAAGCGAGTTCCTTCTCTATCAGATACCATTCCAAGTGCTCTGTCTGTGTTAATACTTTTTACTTCTCACAACAACCCAAGATGGGTGCTTTTATTACTTCTATTTTATGTTTGTGCAAATTAATCACAGAGTAATAGAAACATTTGTTTATACTTGGCTAATTAATAAGGAATATAGTAGAATGTAATCTCTGCATTCAATAGCCTTAATGTAGAAAAATGAAAACTAATAACGAATTGAATCTTTATTACCATATTTCTCTGTACCTGAAGCTCAGTTGTCCTTCACACACACACACACACACACACACACACACACACACACGGGCTGTCTCTACATTTTCATCTCTAATTTTATCTTCAGTCACCTTCAAGCATGTTCCATCTCTATTGCTCTGCTGAAATTATTGTGTTGAAGATATGTGGACCTGCATATTGTCAAATACAATAGCCAACTCTAGGGAACATTCTGCACATTTATTACCCTTTCTTTTAATGACATCTGCTCTTTGACTCCATAACACCATAATGTGTCCGTTTTAGTGCTACCTCTGCTCTTTCTCAGCCCACTTTATCTTTTATGTTGTGGGGCCTGGGATGCTGCCTTTGTCTGCATATCCTCTTTTTCTAAACTCTCTCCTAGGATGATGGAAGCACCATGCCTACACCATTATTATCTCCAGTCTTCTCTATACATGTAATATACTTAGCCTCAAACTCACCTTTGCATAACAGAGAACCCTTTCTGCCCACCCCCAACCATGAGCATAGTTTTCTTTAAGTTTTCATATATATTGTGTTAAATAATATTTTTGAAATGTCATTCCCTCCTTTGCTCACCTTCTGCACAATAGAAGGAGAGTGAACTGTGAACTGTATGACTGGTAAATTGAACAACCTCTCTCTCTCACTCTCTCACTCTTTTTCTCTCTCTTTCCTTCTGCAAAATGAAACAAACTACAATATTGTGCACTGATGATGAGGCTGCTAAAAGCTGAAAGCTAGTATTAAAACAGCAGGAACAACAAACACAGACTTAGTTCTAGGACTACACACACAAGATAAACTCAGCCAAGCACCTAAATGAGGTCGGAAGAGGAGCCCAAGTGGTGAGTGAGAAACACAGCCCAGCAGGCATGTGGCTTCCAGCTTCGTGAGGACTGAACAGAGGACCCAGGGAAACCACACCGAGACTCTGACACACAGCAATCGTGCGGCCATGAATTAGTATTGTTTCATACCAGTGTCTATGAGGGAATTTCTTACATGGCAATAGGAAACTGGACATTTTGCTGAGTTTTCTCAGTTATATTTTTTTCAAAAACATTCTGATTATCTGTTATCAATATTTTTGCTGTGGCTGCTCCTGATATTACTTCATGACTTCTATTTTCTGAGTTTCTACTCTACCCCATTATTTTCCCAATATTTTTCTAACATTTACTAGATTGAAGTGAATTAATTTTTACTATACCCAGACTAAAATAATCACATTTTTATAGCTATAATTCCTACTTACTACTCTGATAAAAACTTACCCAAGTTTTTTTCTCAGAAATGTTGGAACAGCCCTCAGCATGCTCAGGTGCCTCAGTATAAATGATCTCAGATTCCTCATTAGGCCTTGACATCATGCCTATGATGCTGGTGAACTATCTGTGATTGTTTTTCCACAAACATCATATTCTTTTTTTTTAAATATGAGAAGGGGAGAGATAGACTTCCACATGCACCCCAATCAGGATCCACCCAGTAAGCCCACTATAGTTCACCAATACTATGCCCATCTTGGGCCATTGCTTGGCAACCAAGCTATTTTTAATGTCTAAGGAAGAGGCTCCACAGAGCCATCTTCAATGTTGGGGTCCAACTTGCTGGAACCAATTGAACCATGGCTGTGGGACGGGGAGGGAGAGTGGTAGAGAAGTAATTGGTCACTTCTCTTGTGTGCCCTGACCAAGAATCGAACCTGGAATGTCTACACACTGGGCTAAAGCTCTACCACTGAGCCAACTGGCCAGGGCACATATTCTTTTCTAGTAGTTACAACCACTGCCTATGTTCTTATGGACTTGGTGGAGGAAGGTCAAATCCAAAGATTGTTAGTAAATCCAAGTTTTAGGACTAACTCATCCATAATTGCTTCTGTTACAACTTACACAAAGTATATATGTTTAAAATATTCTGCTGAAATTTTAGAAAATGAAAAAGAAGGATCAGAAAATAGAATACAAATCAGTCCAGACTCAACATACCATTATTTTAATAAGCCAGCTCCTAGATCCCTAAAGCATTATCCTAATTCACATGGTGCTGTTTTCCAAACTCCCATGTGTAATTCTTTGATTATTAATTTTATGTTTGTTAGTAGTATTTTGGCATAAAAATACTACAGATTAACTTAAATTAAAAAGAAAAAAAAGAAATCTCACCAAGATATGTGAGGAAATCCAGTGATAAGGATAGTTAGGAAAAAAATGGAAACTCAATACTCTCAGGTCTCTGCATTTGTGTATGCATATGCTTTGTTTTTTACTTTCTATGTGAAGTAGAAAGGGGTCTACTTTTAGGCCAGGGGTCTCAAACTCACAGCCCACGGGCCGCCTGCGGCCCACCGAACAATTTTGTGCGGCCCGCAGACTAATCCACGAAGTTCAAAATATTTTGGATAAAATTAAGTAAGCCTAGGGGCCTACTTCTATTTTTCATTTCCCTAGCATCCTAGCTAGATATTAGCTTAGTTAACAGCAGTTGTGATAAGAACTACAATTTCTGGTTGTTTTGTGAGTAAACTGCATGTACGATTGTGCTTGTTGTACTGATTTTTTTTCGTTTTCAACTGCAGTGAGAAAAGTGTTGCGTAACAGTTGCCTTTTGTAGACCTAGTGCCGCCCGCCGAATGGCTGTGATCTTGCTCTACGGCCCACATGCTGAGTTGAGTTTGAGAACCCTGGTTTAGGCAGTGGAAATTATGGTTGATGGAAACTCCTGAATTGTACATTATACAGCTTCAGACACTCCAGTGAGACTAATTTCCTTCCTTAGTTTCAGTTTCTAATTTCCAAAAAGTGAATACCGATTGTTGCAGAATGAGTTGTAATCACATCTTTAAACCACTCAACTAAGTAATAGTGTGCCATGACCATGAATTATTCATGTCTAAGTCATGATTTAATAGTATGTTATCAATCACAGTAGTTATGTAGATTGTATGCATGTGTGCATGCATGTGCATGTACTCATGCTTATAAAGGCAGGTGTGGTGAGGGAAAAGGTTTAATTACCCAGAAGAACATGGAGAATTTTAAGAAATTCTATGACTAGTAGCACTGATGCTGGCACACTGGTTGGGAAAAACAATACCTATAACTGACCCATAACATAATGAGTAAATATTGAACTCTACCCATTGTAAGAAACCAACCAGGAAATTGTAGGGACATACCTTTTATTTGGAACTATGTATCTCTGAGAACTTCAATCTGTAAGACTTATTTACTTGAGTATACTGAAAAAACAAATATTAGGCACTTGTTAGACTCCATGTTGAGGGTTCAAATACAGAGACAATTGAGAAACAGCTCTTAGCACGAGCATCCAACTCAGAAGTGGAGGCAGGTACATCATTGATATTTCAATGCAGTGCTCTCAGGAAGGTTGTTCCGTCAGTCAAGAATATAACAGAGTTATCAAATCTGCATGAGTGGTTCAATAATGACTTCTTAGACCAGAATGTGTGTTGACCCGTATTTACTGATAAGAAAATAAGCCAGAAAATAAAATTCAAAAAAATGGACACTGTAGGATGGAGGAAAGCAATGTGCAAGGCATGGAGATATCAGAGAATGTGTGATTCGGGCACTTTTTTATGTCAGTACTAATTTTGAAAAATAAAATTTACTTTAGCTTTGTATATTTCTTGTGGGCAAGAAATTTAAGGAGACAATTTGTTTGACAAGGCTGATTATGGAAACAACAGCAGGTCCTCACCATTTAACTCTCAGTAAAGGCCAACCCTTAGCTCATTTTGCTAAAATTTATCTCCATATTAATCAATAACATGCTTCTTTAACCACTTATTGATAATTTTAGTATTAGCCTTAGCTATGGACTTCTTAATATAGGAGATGAGAATTTAACTGTCATCTATCACCTCAACACAATCACCTCATCACTCTCCCTGGCTTTCTCTCTCTCTCTCTCTCTCTCTCTCTCTCTCTCTCTCTCTCTCATGTACACACCAACACACACACCATCCTCCTAACATAGTTATAGTTTTTATTAGAATAATATTGTGTTAACATTAGTCTGTCTGTTACACACACTATATTTTCCTTACTTTGTTTTCTAAAAATGTTATTAGTTTTCCCCTGATTTTTTAGTAGATTATTATATATACACACATAATTTTAATTTATATTGTATTTTATATTCATATTCATTGTTATAGTTATGCATATGCTAATTTATAATATATCGATATAAATAAATATCTATTTATACTCATTTAATCTTCCTGAGAATACCATAAGACAGTATTACTATGCCACTTCTTAAGATGAAAATACTAAGGCTCAGTAAATTGGCCAAGGTCACACAGCTAGAATATGGTAGAGTGGTATTTGAACTCAAGGGCTTGAGCCTCACTATCTAATTGTGAATTTAATCATTATTTTATGATAATTCTCAGTTGTAATAGCTTTTCTGATATTATAGTTATTGGCTTAGATTTACTGCTTATGGCATACTTACCAAAAATTACCTTTCTATTGTGTGAACTCATTATTTATTCAAATTCATCTGTCTTATAGATTATATCTTTGACTGATTTCAGTCAAGACTGGTAGTTGTTGAGATTTCCATGTCTGTTAATTTCCAATAATCCTTTCCTGATCTTTGGATGTCCTTGTTTCTATCAACAAAATGTTGATTCTATTTCCCCTCCACTCATATCTGTGACTTGATTTGACTAATAGAATTTGGTAGATTTTATCATGTTTGGCTTTTAAGGCTAGTGTTGAAAATATTTTAATGTATTTTCATGGTTTTTAAATGCTTCCTTTTGGACCATTGCCTTGAGACTGCTCGTTTGTCGGGGTGCCCAAGCCAGTAGTGCAGAGAGGTCATGTGAAGGAGACCGACCAGAGGCACCCTAGCCATGGTCCCAGCTGCCTTCATCCTACAGTTAATATATCAGCTTAACTCAGCCTAATGAGCCTCCAGGGGAGAGTACCAGAACAGTCAATGAACTAAACTGCAAATGCTTGGAAAAGAAAGAAATCTTCTTGTTTCAAGTCAGTGTGGTTAGGCATTTTTTTTACAGAAATAAATAATGGAACCACTAATGCAGAAAGTGTTGCAGAGAGAAATAGCCAATGTTCCTTCTTCAGTCAAGAAAGTAGACTTTGAGATTTGTCCACGTGACTGCAGTCATTAGCTTCTTAAAAAGAAAAATATTGGCGGCATGACAAAGA
Organism: Saccopteryx bilineata; assembly: GCF_036850765.1. Classification (NCBI taxonomy): domain Eukaryota; kingdom Metazoa; phylum Chordata; class Mammalia; order Chiroptera; family Emballonuridae; genus Saccopteryx; species Saccopteryx bilineata. The sequence continues at coordinate 141,791,260 of NC_089495.1, forward strand.
ATTATAAGAAATGAATTATGGGCATCAATAATTATTCTTTGGAGAAATTATCCAGGAAAGATAAATGAAACAGTGACATTAGCTGTAAAATAAAAAGGAACAAGACATTCTTCCTGAGATTATAGAGCTATTACATTATATCCCATGCTATTAGGAGCATTACAATAAGAAGGCGAAGATTGATTATGTAGGAGAAAGGGAAAGAATTATTAGAATGACATCCTGAAGGGAGAAAAGAGAAATAAATAATCACCTGAAATAGCATTTATAACTGGAGAGTTTGCCCTTGCTCAGGCGTTAGTATAATTTCTTGGTAGTTAGTGAGGGAAATCAGACTGTATAAAGACAAATTCAGGTTAGTGGGAAGGTGTGGCAGGGACAAGTTTGAAAAACTGTCATCTGTTAATTTCTCATCCTAGAGCTTCAGTTGTCTCATGGATTAGAAAACCAGGTCATTAACTGTCAAGAGAGGGAGTATAGAGAAGTGTATGGAGGCCTGGCCTGTGGTGGACCAAGCATCAATACGGAATGCTCAGGTCGTTGGCTTGAAACCCTGGGCTTGCCTGGTCAAGGTACATGGGAGTTGATGCTTCCTGCTCCTCCCTTTTCTCCTTGTATTTCTTTCCATCTCTCTCTTTCCCTGACTCTCTAAAATGCATTTAAAAAAGAAGTGCAGAGAGACAAGATGGCAATGGAGTAGACGGATGTACCAACTTCCACCTTCCAGAACCAAAGTGGATTACAAACTAATTTTAAAAACCATCATCTGCAAAAACCAACTTTGGACTAAACTAAGAAGACTCTTCAACCAAGGAACACTGAAGAAGCCACACTGAGACTGGTAGGAAAAGCAGAATCGCGGAGAGGGCTGCCCAGCTCCCACGAGCAAATGGAAGCCAGGAGAGACTCGCATGGCGGGAAGTGAGTTTAGCAGAGAGGGGAGGGTCCTGAGTCCCAGGACCAAAGCCCCAACCTGCAGCCCCAGAGCCTAGAAGAGGTGTGTGGACAGTAATCAGCTGGAAACAAGACAGGATACTTTTTGTGAGAAAGCGACTAATTTCTCAGACCCAGGATTCTTCTTAAAGGGACCGTGCAAGAAACCTTTCTCATAACCACTCATCCAGGGCTCTGGGGGATGGGGAGAGAAGAGAGGACCGGAGTAGCAGGAAGAGAGTGTAATCTAGGAGGCACAGGGGAAACACTTTGAGAGACAGCCACTCTAACCCCTGGGATAAGTCAATCCCCAAATCTGAAGTGAATATTTCCCCTGAAAACAGCAATATCAGGAAAGGGAAGCAGGACACCAGCCAAACAAGCTCTCCTGCAGCACTCAGAGCAGAGTCACTTAGAAGGAGGGAGCTTTCGGGACTACAGTAGTGAGTGTTAGGGTCTGAGCTGCAGTGCCCCCACCCACATGGATGAGGGCTCACCCAAGAGTGGGTGGCAATGGGATGTAGAAGCATGGTTCTGTCGGCAAGAGCAGAAGCTGGCTGGCCACCACTGAGACCCAGGTGTGAGCTCAGTCTTGCCCAGCTGGGGAGGAGGGCGTGAAAAAGTGGTCAAGCCCAGCTGAGGGCTGCCTGCAATCCAGCCTTCAGGGGAAGAGCAGGAGCCTCAAAAAGGGTGGAGACCCCCCTCCCACTTGAGCAAGGGCGCATGAGCACAGCCTTGCTCCGCCTCTGGAATCAAGGCTTGTGGCCTGACTTGGAAGCCAGCTCCTCCAGAAAAGGTGGAGCCAAGAGCCCAGAACAGGCAGAGTCTTGCTACTGAGTGAAGGCCGCAGTCCCTCCCGGCTGTGTTGCCAAGCCTTGCAGCTTTCCCACAAGCGGGCACCTCCTGCAGGGGTGGAGCGAAGCCCAGAATCAGGTGGAGACCCACAGCTGAGCAAAGGTGTTCACCCCTGCCCTCAGGGCCAAGCATAACCACACCCTTGGAGGCAAGGCAAAGGCCAAGGCCACTGAGGCTTGTACACCCAAGCACATGATTGCAGCCACTCCCATGAAGGAGAGGAAGAAACCACAGCAATAGCCACAGTGGGCTGGAACCAGCAACACCCATACCAGAATGTGCTAGGCAGCAACAGCAGAAGGGTTGCCATGCCTGCAGACAGACCACACCTAGGGAACACAGAGGCCATACCTAGTAGACTCCAATGGCCAAAATCTTCTTTTACACAGACAAAATGAGAAGGCAGAGAAATGCAACACAAATGAATCAAGAGAAATACCCAGAAAAGTAACTGAATGAGTCAGATATAACCAAATTACCAGATGTAGAGTTTAAAATAATGATTGTTAGGATGCTCAAAGATATTAGAAAAACAATAAATGGTCATTATGACACCTAAATAAAGAGATAGCAAATATAAAAAAGGACATTGAAATAATAAAGAAGAATCAGTCAGAAATACAATATCAGAAATGAAGAACACAATGGAAGGAATTAAAAGCAGGATGGATGAGGCTGAGAATTGAATTAACGAGTTAGAGGACAAGATAACTGAAGGCACAGAAGCAGAGCAGAAAAAAGAAAAGAGACTCAAAAAGTCTGAGGAAACTCTAAAAGAGCCTGTGACAACATAAAGAGAAATAACATCCACATCATAGGGGTTCCTGAAGAAGAGAAAGAACAAGGGATAGAGACTTTGTTCAAACATATCATAGCTGAAAACTTCCCTCAATTAAGGCAGGAAAATGTCTCACAAGTTCAAGAAGCACAAAGAACTCCTTTAAAGAGATACTCAAAGAAATATACACCAAGACACATCATAATTAAAATAGCAAAGCTAAGAGATAAAGAGAAACCATTAAAAGCGGCTAGAGAAAAAAGGCTATCACCTACAAAGGAGCCCCCATAAAAATGACTTTCAACTTCTCAACAGAAACACTTGAGGCCAGAGTGAATGGCAAAAAAATATTCAAAGTACTGCAGAACAAGAGCCTACAACAAAGACTACTTTATCCAGCAAGCCTATCATTTAAAATTGAAGGAGAAATAAAAAACTTTCTAGACAAACAAAAACCTCAAAGAATTCACTACAACCAAACCAAGGCTGCAAGAAATGCTAAGGGACCTGTTGTAAACAGATCAAAGAAGAAAAAGAATATAGCAAAAGAGGAATACAGTTTTAAAGAATAAAATGGCAATAAACAACTACATATCAATAATAATCTTAAATGTAAATGGATTAAATGATCTGATCAAAAGACATAGGGTAGCTGTGAGGATAGGAAAACAGGACCCATACATATGCTGTCTACAAGAGACACACCTTAAAACAAAAGATGCACATAAACTGAATATAAAAGGATGAAAAAAAATATTTCACGTATATGGAAATGAAAAAAAAAGCTGGGGTAGCAATACTTATATCAGAAAAAATGGACTTTAAAACAAAGAATATAGTAAGAGATAAAGAAGGTCACTACAAAATATAAAGGGAGCAATCCAACAGAAAGATATAACCGTTATAAATATATACGAACATAATATAGGAGCACCTAAATATATAAAGCAGACTTTCATGGATTTAAAGGGCAAGATCAACAGCAATACTATAATAATAGGGGATTTCAATACCCCACTAATATCACTAGATAGATCCTCAAGAAAGAAAATTAAGAAAGAAACAGCAGACTTAAAGGACACACTAGATCAACTCAATTTAATATATATCTTCAGAACCTTTCACCCTACAGCAGCAGAATATGCATTCTTTTCAAGTGCTGATGGTACATTCTCTAGGATAGACCACATGTTAGGGCACAAAAGCGGTTTCAACAAATTTAAGTAGATTGAAATCATATAGAGCACTTTCTCTGATCACAATGGCATGAAACTACAAATCAACTACAACAGAAAAACTAAAAAGTATGCAAACACTTGGAAACTAAATAGCATATTATTAAATAATGAATGGGTTAACAATGAGATCAAAGAAGAAATAAAAAAAATTCCTAGAAATGAACAATGAGCATACATCAACTCAAAATTTATGGGACACAGCAAAATCAGTCTTGAGGGTAAATTCATAATATTACAGGCATACCTTAAGAAGCTAGAAAAAGCTCAAATAAACAACTTGACCCTGCATCTAAAAGAACTAGAAAAAGAACAGCAAGTAAAGCCCAGAGCTAGTAGAAGGAAGGAAATAATAAAGATCAGAGCAGAAATAAATGACATAGAGGCTAAAGAAACAAGACAGAGGATCCATGAAACCAGGAGCTGGTTCTTTGAAAAGGTAAACAAGATTGATGAACCTTTAACCAGACATAACAAGAAAAAAAGAGAGAGGACTCAAATAAATAAAATTAGAAATGAAAGTGGAGAAATAAAAACTGACACAACAGAAATACAAAATATTGTAAGAAAATACTATGAAGAACTATATGCCAAAAAACTAGAAAACCTAGATGAAATGGTCAAATTCCTTGAAACATATAATCATCCAAAAATCAATCTGGAAGAATCAGAAAATCTAAACAGACCAATTCCAACAAATGAGATTGAAACAGTTATCCAAAAAATCCCAAAAAAGAAAAATCCTGGGCCTGATGGCTTCAAAAGTGAATTCTACCAACTATTCAAAGAAGAACTAACTCCTATCCTTCTCAAGCTATTTCAAAATATTCAGGAGGAAGGAGACTTCCAAGCTCCTTTTATGAGGTGAGTATAATTCTTATTCCAAAACCAGGCAAAGACAACACAAAGAAAGAAAATTATAGGCCAATAATCCTGATGAACTTAGATGCTAAAATCCTCAACAAAATATTAGCAAACTGGATCCAGAAATATATGAAAAAAATCATACACCATAATCAAGTGGGATTTATTCTTGGGAGGCAAGGCTGGTACAATATGTTTAAATCAATCAATGTGATTCATCACATAAACAAAAGGAAGGAGAAAAACCACATGCTAATTTCAATAGATGCAGAAAAACCATTTGACAAAATCTAGCACCCATTCATGATTAAAACTCTCAGCAAAGTTGGAATACAGGGAACACAACTCAACATGATAAAGGCCATCTATGACAAACCCACAGCCAACATCATACTCAATGGGCAAAAATTAAAAGCAATCCCCTTAAGATCAGGAACAAGGCAGGGGTGGCCCCTTTTACCACTCTTATTCAACATAGTTCTGGAAGTCCTAGCCACAGCAATCAGACAAGAAAAAGAAATAAAAGGCATTCAAATTGGAAAAGAAGAAGTAAAACTATCATTATTTGTACATGATATGATATTGTATATAAAAAACCCCTAAAGTCTCAGTCAAAAAACTCCAGGACCTGATAAATGAATTCAGCAAGGTGGCAGGATATAAAATTAATACTCAGAAATCAGAGGCATTTTTATACACCAACAATGAACAGTCAGAAAGAGAAATTAAGGAAACAATCCCTTTCACTATTGCAACCAAAAAAATAAAGTACCTAGGAGTACATTTAACCAGAGAGATTAAAGACTTGTACTTGGAAAATTATAAAACATTGATAAAAGAAATCAGGGAAGATACAAACAAGTGGAAGCATATACCGTGCACATGGTTAGGAAGAATAAACATCATTAAAATGTCTATGTTACCCAAAGCAATTTATAAATTCAATGCAATACCAATTAAAATACCAATGACTTATTTCAAAGATATAGAACATATATTCCAAAAATTTATATGGAACCAAAGGAGAACACGAATAGCCTCAGCAATCTTGAAAAGGAAGAATAAAATGGGAGGTATAACACTTCCGGATATCAGGTTATACTACAAGGCCATTGTACTCAAATCAGCCTGGTACTGGCATAAGAACAGGCATATAGATCAGTGGAACAGAACTGAGAACCCAGAAATAAACCCACACTTTTATGGACTACTGATATTTGACAAAGGGGGTGAGAGCATACATTGGAGTAAAGACAGCCTCTTCAACAAATGGTGTTGGGAAAATTGGACAGCTACCTGCAAAAAAATGAAACTAGACCACGAACTTACACCATTCACAAAAATAAACTCAAAATGGATAAAAGACTTAAATGTAAGCCTTAAAACCATAAGCATCTTAGAAGAAAACATAGGCAATAAGCTCTCTGACATCTCTCGCAGCAATATATTTGCCGATTTATCTCCATGGGCAAGGGAAATAAAAGACAAGATAAACAAATGGGACTATATCAAACTCAAAATCTTTTGCATAGCTAAGACAATAAGAACAGAATAAAAAGACGAAGTACACAATGGGAGAATATATTTGACAATACATCTGATAAGGGGTGAATAACCAAAATTTATAAAGAACTTATAAAACTCAATACCAGGAAAACAAACAATCCAATCAAAAAATGGGTGAAATAAATGAATAGACACTTTTCCAAACAGGTCATACAGATGGCCAATAGGCCTATGAAAAAATGCTCAATATCACTAATCATTAGTGAAATGCAAATTAAAACCACAATGAGATATCACCTCACACCAGTCAGAATGGCACTCATCAACAAAACAACACAGAATAAGTGCTGGCAAAGATGTGGAGAAAAGGGAACCCTCCTGCACTGCTGGTGGGAATGCAGACTGGTGCAGCCACTGTGGAAAACAGTATGGAGATTCCTCAAAAAATTAAAAATTGAACTGCCTTTTGACCCAGCTATACCACTTTTAGGAATATACCCCAAAGAACACCATAGCACTGTTTGAAAAGAAGAAATGCACCCCCATGTTTATGGCAGCATTGTTCACAATAGCAAAGATCTGGAAACAGCCTAAGTTTCTGTCAGAGGACGAGTGGATTAAAAAGCACTGGCACATATATACTATGGAATACTACTCAGCCATAAAAAATGATGACATCGGATCATTTACAACAACATGAATGGTTGATAACATTATACTGAGTGAAATAAATAAATCAGAAAAAACTAAGAACTATATGATTCCATACATAAGGGGGACATAAAAATGAGACTTAGAGACATGGACAAGAGTGTGGGGGTTATGGGGTGGGGGAGGAGGAGAGGGAGGGGTTTGGGGTGGAGAGGCACAAAGAAAACTAGTTAGAAGGTGACGGAAGACAATTGGACTTTGGGCGATGGGAATGCAGCATAATCAAATGTCAAAATAACCTAGAGATGTTTTCTCTGAACATATATACCCTGATTTATCAATGTCACCCCATTATAATTAATTTTAAAAAAATAAAAAGATTTGCCATTATACTGAATCTGGGTGTGACAGAAAGATCAGAGAAAGTCAGTCATTCTGGATCATGTGCAGGAGAAAATGCAATGACATGAGAGGATATTCGGAATAGGTTTCTAAATGAAAGAGCATGTTATAAAACTGTTAAAAATCATCCCACTTTTGGAAGGGGAAGTACACATGTGTGTAAAAAATACAATAAGCTTGAAGGATATCAACCAAACTGGGAGTAGTGTTTGTCTCTGGAGTAGGGTTACCAATAATTTTTATTTTCCTTTTTTGTCCATTTTTAACTTCTACTCTTCAATATAAATACATATTGCTTTTCAACTAAGAAAAATAAAGCAAAGCTTTTAAATTTGAAAAAAAAAGAAGTACATGGAAAAGACATTTTCAATGACACTTATTTATTTTTTGAAAGTGGGGCTGCACAAAGAAAATGAAATGAGCACTAACACACCCGTTCATTTAGTATATCTTAATGTCTAAGGAAATTTTACATTAGTTTCTTATGTGGCTTTTGAATGTTGCTGCTAAGAACTCATAGGAGTCTTTGGCTCATGTGTCTGTTATATTTCTAAGAAACTTTTTGCCACAAATTAGCTTTACCTTCTTGCTGTTTCCCAGCAACAGTGGGCAGATTTTTTTTCCCCAAATCCACTACTTTTGGGTGGGCTAGCTCATTTAGGACTCTGGATTTAGAAGTAGATGTAATTTTAGTTTATCTTGTATGTGACAATGAAACCTTGATCCCTACAACAATTTAGACCTGAAAATTCTAGATCCTAAATTACTGCCCATCCTCTCTCCTAGAAATGTTGTAGCAACTGTTTAAAGGATTAAAATATTGTATCTTTGTTGTTTCTCTGTTGCATCCTGAGGTTTCCTCATAGCCTGCAGAGAGGTTATCTCTGTGTGTGAAACCATGTTTTTTACATTTTATCCACCGTCTATAGATATTTTCAGTAGGAGAGGTATTTTTGTTTGTTTTTTCTGTTTGTATTTTTTCTTTTTGTTTGCTTACTTGTTTTTTTTTAGTTATTTTGCCAACAGTTTTGCCAGAAAAATAATTGTGTGTGTGTGTGTGTGATCATGAGAAATTTACTTCATATTTTGATCCACTGTTTCTTAATCTGTAATATAAAGATAACATGAACCACACAGAGGCTTTGTGAAGATTAACGTGGCAATGCTGTTTATAAATGTTGCTTTAGTTTTTAGAGATTTCATTCCTTGTATTTATATTAAGTGGCTGGTTAGTAATTGCCAATTGTGACTGTATTATATAATTTGCAAACTAAGAAAGTGTTCAAACATTTCAAGAAAGTCATTTTATCTTCAAAACTTATTAGATTTATCTTATACAACATTAATTATGAATGGCACATGAAATATTTAAGATGTAATTTAATTATTTAAAAATTCACACTTATAAAAACAGTCATCTTAAGTGATTATTTAGGTGCAATGACACTTGGTGTCATAGAGATTGAGACTCTAATTGCCATAAACCCATATCTGTTATCTGTTGTATATTTGACAACTCAGTTTATACTATAAACACGTAAGCCACACAATGAGCACTGAACCCTTGAGATTAATAAACATCTGGCCATATTACCACAACACACAGTAAAGCTTTCTTTTAAATTTGCTCTGGAAGTACAGTGGAGAATATGATAATATTTTTTAAATCCTGATGCTATGTTACAGTTTCCCTGTTCCATTTATATAATTCAGAGTCAGATGTTTTTCCCAGACCCTGCAATCTGCAATCAGAAAATAAATAGTGTTCTTCTGGCACCTTCTAACCTCATAAGAAATTAAACATTTAAAATATTAACATAACTTAGAACTGTGTTGACAAGAGACTCGGCCACATCTGTCCTGGAATCTGCAGCCAACAGTAGTATGAACATATTTGTAAGGAAAATAATCGGATATGATTCAAGTGCGAGATAGACGAGCCGCCAAACTCTTCATTTGTTGCACAAGGAGTATAATTTTAAATAAGTAATTTTGTCTCTAACATTCATATTGAGAAAATACAAAAACAAAAGGAAAACATGACTGTGCATTCTCTGTCAAACTACAAAAGTCATCAAAAAGAATAAAAACAACTCTGGTTATAGCCCACAGTAAGTGTTCAGTCAGTGTACATGAGTGCATTACCAGTTAATTAAATGAATGCAATTTTTAAATAGATGATAATTAATTTTTAAAATGTGACTTGGTCATGATTTTACTTATTGTATATAAGTTAACAGTTGCTGCATATGAGGCACTTATACTTACTGTTTTGCATGAATTATTTCATTTAGTCCTCACAACAAACCTATGATTTATGTACTGAGGTGTAGAAAATATAACACACCCTGACCAGGTGGTAGTGCAGTGGATAGAGCTTTGCACTGGGATGTGGAGCACCCAGGTTTGAAACCCTGAGATCACCGGCTTGAGCACAGGCTCAGCAGCTTGAGTGTGCTGGCTTGAGCATGGAATTATAGCTATGACCCCACAGTTGCTGGCTTGAGCCCAAAAGTCTCTGGCTTAAACAAGGGGTCAGTCGTTCTTCTGGAGTCCTATCCCCACCCCATCCCCATCCCTGGTCAAGGCACATATGAGAAAGCAATCAATCAACAACTAAGGTGCTGCAAGAAGAATTGATGCTTCTCATCTCTCTCCTTTCCTGTCTCTCCGTATCTCTCTCTCTCTCTCTCTCTATTTCTATCTCTGTCTCTGTTACACACATACACACACACAATATATATATTGCTCAGAAAATTAGGGGATATTTCAAAATGAATCTGAAGCAATAAAATATCTCCTAATTTTGGTATACACACACACACACACATAACACAGCCAAGTTCACAACAAATAAATTATACAATCAGAATTTGGTCCCAGGATATTTTTCACTATTTTTTTACTTATTTTAAAAAGGAGATATAAAAAGATTAATACCATATGACAAAGACACACTGCTTTTAACTAAAAAGTATGATGCTACTAACACTAAAGATGATTTTTACGTTGGAGAACTCTGTTTATGTGTTCCATTTCTGTGGGTATGTGTGTGTGTGTGTGCATGCACACAATCGTGTTTTTGTCCAAACAGTGGCTCTCAGGGCATTGCATTTGGAAGAGAGGACCTTTCTCCACATACACTGGCTGGAGACTGTAGAATGGAAAGACACTCTACCTGATACAGCATTATACAACCTGAGCCTTGCTGCTGCACATGGAAATGTGCCTTAGATTGAAGAAGACTAACTGAACTTCCTGTTCATCTGTGAGTTTTGCACACGCCCTTGAAATACAGTCAAGTTTTCCTGGGCTACAGGTTTGAATTGTCAGTTGCTCTATGAAGACGCTGAAACAAAAGCAGGACAGGAGAGAAAGATGCTTTCTATCTCCTTGTTCCCTGTATACCTACAAGCCTCAGACACCTTCTTGGCAACATGGAGATGCCAAAATTATTCACAAGTGTGGGTCTTTCCAAATTGCTCACATTGGCTTTTAAGAAATAGAAAAAGAGCAAAGAATTTGTGATCCTGATATCCAACTTAGGTTCCAAGAGCTATAGTTTCTAGGGGTAAATGTAAGCAAGCTTTGACTTGCATGTCTACATCAGAGTTTCAGCCATGCTACTGATGACTACATAGAGTTGTTTAGCCTCTGAGTTTGGTGTGGACATGTTAGCAATGGCCACCTACTAGAAAGCACCTGTAGGATGCAGAACTCTGGACACAAAGGAACACTGATAATGGAGCAAAAAAGTGGCCAGAGAATCCCTTAGGTCAAAAATCTCTACAAATCTAAGGGAACACTTTGAGGCAATTGATTCTGGGTTATTATGCTATTGATGAATTTGACATTATATTTTTAATAAAACATGTAAAATATCTTAGTATTTACAGTTTTTAAGAATTCATGGCATGTGTATTAAACACAAATAATAAAGCTGAGATTCAGAAAATTTATTTACTTCTTTTTTTTCAAATATATATATTTTTAATTTATTGATTTAGGTAGAGAGGAAGGGAGCAAGAGAGACAGAAACATCAATCTGCTCCTGTATGCAGGGGTCCAACCTGCAACCTTTGCACATCAGGATGATGCTGTTAACCAATAGCTGATTTGGTAGAAGTACAATCAGCCTTCTAAATGGTTCTACCACTTACTCAAACTGTGTGCTTCACGGTAGAACAGTTTAGAAGGCTGGCTTTATGGCTACCAGTAGTGATATACTGTTATCAGAATTATATACTTAAGTTTATATCTCTGCTATGGCATGAATTTAGGAATTAATAAATGAGCATCGGAACTCCAGTCAATATGAACAACAAATATCTGTTTGTTCCGAGCTTGAGTTCCACTTCCTCTCAGCAGGACAGAAGGAAAATCTACCTACTGACTGTTTCCATCAATATTTCAGAATGATAAAGCACTTCATTTTTATTCTGCTTTTAAAAATCTCTAGGAGCCAATTTTATTTCCCATTTTACACAATGCATTATTCCAAGATCAATTTTGAGTGTTAAAAAAAAACATTTTAGACTTAAAATGAACTCCAGTGAGCTTTAAAAGTACTTGTTGAAATTCACTAGATTTTAGCAACAGTTCATCGGTTATGTTTTTATTATAGTACTTGTATTAGTGTGTTCTGTTAATTACAGTAATTTTCTCTCAATACCATTTTTTTTTCGTTATTCAGCCTGCCTTCAAGTAGAATAGAACTCCAGATGTGACTGTTTAACGAAAGACATGACGAAGGCTAAATCCTCTATGTTACGCTCTGCACCACTGGATGGGCCAGAATTGCAGTCAATGAGGTGTAAAGGACAAATCAAATTGTATAATTTCCAATAGTTGTGGCTGTAAGCCTCCATGCTTCCGATTTTTAGCTGGGTAACATTGAGCAAGTCACTTCAACAATATGAAATTCAGCTATTTTATCAGATAATTTAGGATAATTCTTAATTTAAATGTGGGATTTTTTATCAATTCAATATTTTGGCAAAGCAAACAGCCCACAAATTAATGTCTTAAGACAACAATCATCTAATTAGCTCTTATTCTGTGTGTAAACTGTGCGGTCCCTCTGGTCTGAGTAGAAAGTTCTAGGCTTGTGTGACGTACAGTGGTGTCCCAACTGGGCTGTCTGGGAAGCTGGACCTCCTTTCTCATGACCGCTCATCTTCCAGAAGGTGGCTCAAAAGTCCAGAAATCCCCTTGGCCAAAGTAAGACACAGGGCCAAGTTCAAACAAGATGGAGAAATAGACTTCCCTTCTTTACAGGAACAGCTTTTTTTTTTCCCAGTTTCCAACAGAGCTGATTGACTATTAGCAAAAATGAATGCAAAGTGTTTATCATGTAATAATAACTACATACATGCTATTATTGTTAATGTGGTCTACCATTCATACATTTTATTATTTTATGATTGAACAAATATTTATTAAGAGAACACTGTGGATGAGGCTCCTCTGATTAGGATGACAGGGAATAATGGTTTTGGATAGCAATCTTTGCATAGTTTCTCAAGGATTCATGAAGAAGAGCTATTGATTGAAAAGTTATTTTTAAATGAGGACTTTAGAGCAGAGACTATTCCTTTCCTTGACTTCTGTGATTTTCCTAGTATTTTACTTTTCCTTCTGAGGACACATCCATTTGCCTTTGTGGTCATGACTGCCAGGTATTTAGGAACTTTCTAAATAATGACTAGAGATATATTTTCAGGATACCGTAAGTCCAAGTGGTTTAAAATTGTCATCTTGACCACGACCACAATTCTCATGATTCCATATCATTTACTTCACATGAAAACACCCTCAAACTCTAATTTCAAGAATGAAAATTATTTGACTTGTTATCCCCAAATGAGATACCCCTGAGTGGAATGATACGTGCTCTCCCTGTATGTTCTTATTCATGTGTGGAAATGCTAGTTCTAAACATTGACTCCCAGATGTGAACGGCAGCATGGATGGGTTCCCCTCCTGAGCTCTGGTTTGCCTAACCACACTCTGCTACTTTTCAGTCCTGCTCTAAACCAGTTAGAATATAAATGCAAAAAAGACCCTGAGTGTGCCTCACTCCTCTTTGTTTTCACTAAGGCACAACAGTATAAAAGACTCAGTCAACACACCATGCTGTCTAAGATGTTATGTGTTTGGAATGAAAACTGCCTTAAGAAACCTCCATCCAAATTCCGTTGCTTCGGTGGTTTAAGTGACTTATCTCTAAGTTTCATTACCATTCCAACACCATCTAAAGTGACATTTTCTCAACTTGGCTTAGAATCCTGTCTGTCATATCATATTGGCTCTTGCAATTCTCAGAACTCAATCTTTGGCTTTTGCCAAAGACTGCTCTGCACCTGGGTTCTCCTGCTGCAGCCAGGAAAGCAGATGCGAGGCGACATCCTGGCACGTCTCATGCTAGTTGGAAGGATAATCGATATTCTTTTCCGTGATGGTTTATTGTATACAGAGTGTTAGGTTTTCCCTTGTTTAGAGCAAGTTTCTGTATTGTTATGCTTTGGTTGATGTTTAAATAATGATACTGATGCTGGATGATTTCAACTACTCTCTCCATTTATATTTTAATGAATAAATACCAACCACCTCATCACGTGGCTGTGTGGATTACAGATAAATATGACTTGGTAGGTGACATGTTTTCTTAAGTGCTATATAGTATGTACAAATATTAGCTCAGAATTCTTTCAATAAATTCATCTACAATCACTTCTCTTTATTAGCCAATTTCTGTGCACTGAAGAGCCCTCAACCTAAATAAATAAACAAAAACACTGTATTCCTTTCTTCAAAGGAACTTGTGGTCTAATGATTCATTAAATAGCATTAAATATCTCTTGCATGCATTCAACACTTGAAATTCTTTACAGTACTTTCCTATTGATTAGCTGGTGAGTCTTCCATAACAAACCAGTGAGGTAGGCAGAACAGTAATTATTTCCCTCAATTTAAAAAAAAAAAGTAATTGCTCACCAAGGAGGTAAAATATCACAGTTAAGTTTATGCAATATTAGAATATTGGATTTCTGTGAAATAGGTCAGTACTTTCTCCACCAGAGAAGATGCATTTTATATGAAGAAAATTGATTTTAACTTGAAAAAAAACCTTTAATAGCTGGATAATTTAAATAAAATTGCACTGTTTACAAAGAAAAAAAATGCAATAACAAAGTCAACTTCCTTTTTATATCAGTTTATCTTCCATATCTAATTTGATCATGATTATATTTATGCCTAACTTTAAATAATTATTCATTTTTATGCCTCTTATCAAAGACACAGTGAAAGTGGCCTACATGGGAAGGAGATAAGACTTAAATTGAACAGATGTACATTAAAATGCCAGTTTATTCACTTATTAGGTATGTGACTTTGAGTAAGGGGCACACCTTTTCTGTGCATTGAGATGTATCTTTGGAATGAAGACAAGCATATCTAACTTGGAAAACTTTTAGGATTTATTCAAAGCATCCAGCAAACAGTAGTCACTAAAATCCTTCCCATTATTCCCAATTCCTTCATTTTTCACCCTCCTCTCTTTACTTCACCTTCACTTTAAATATGTAATGGAGTTATTTGTATTTGGAGGTCGTGAGAGGAAACATATATATGAATGAGAGGAGGTGGAACTTTATGATCATCAGAAGCTGATAATATAGCAAATTTAATTAACCCTTTGAGTAGTATGAACATTCATGTATGTCCTCATGCCTCCTGACCATCCAGAGTATGATTGATTGATTTTAAAAATGTGTAAGGCACCATTAAGAAAAGGCAAATGTATGTTCTTCTTGTTTCCATAAATTGCTTATCAAACAAACATGATATTAAGTTAATAAAACTGCAACTGGAACTAATTTCATTAAAAAAAAAACCACTCACAAGTGACATCAGAAAAATGGTGCCGTGAGGAGTGATACCAATAAATCTCCCCAAAATTTCAACAAGTTCTTCAACCAGAGACAGATAAATCTATCCTTGGAGCGTCTAGAAGTCCCACATACGGAACATGAAGGTATGATTGAGCGAAAAATTGACTAAATATATAATCAACCCCGAAGGAAATAAGATGGAGAAAGGAACACTCCTCCTTCCTCACTAACCTAAGCTAGGGCTTCTTTCGCTTGGAACTGAGGTAGAGGGTTAAGGGTGTGGAGGGATCAAGCCAGGCTGTGGCACAGACGTCCAAGCTGAGGAAAGAGTGTGCCTGCGGTGACTCAGCCAACGCGAGCTAACGCCTGCGTCGTACACTGACAAAGACAGGCGAGTGGCGGCCGCCATTACCACCGATATCCTGGTCAGCAAGTGTGGATAGTGTGCGAGAGATTCATCCTGGCACCCCAGGAGTGAGCGCCCGTGTTCCCGGACAGAGAGGCAAAATCAGAGGCCTCTGCGTGGGCTGTGACCAGAGTCTCGGTGTGGTCCCTGAACCCTAAACAGCGGCACGTGGGGAGTGCGCAAAAGCGAACTTCCCTAGCCAGAACTTCTCCGGGCAGGCCTGGCGCCTCACCCAGCCATTCAAACTAACAGTCCCGGGAAGGAAAAAAAAATACGGAAGTGTTGGGAGGAGGGGCGTACAAGCAGCTTGCAGTCTGACTCGGGAGCAGATCTGTGGATCCAATCACTGAAATTAGCTTAACCCACAGTCTGCTCCCAACTGACCTATGTGGCTCTAACTGACAAGATCTCTCCTCTCAGTTCAGCAATCTAAGACAAGAGGCGTGATATTTTTTAGTGCCTCTAGCTATGCACATAGGGGTGGGGACAACTTGTGATTGGCAGAGCTTTCATACTCAGGGATACATGTTAAAAAGAGGGATTTGGCAGCTTGTAAGACCTCCTGTTTTACAAATAGCAACTAGGGCATCTTCTACCCAGCCAAAACAGGTTACAAAGTGCAAAAAGCCTGGGTTAGAGTGGTTCCACAGAGTGCTGAGGCATACTGGACACACCTGGAGGCACATAAAAAGGCACCTTGAAAGCAGTTGGCTCCCCGCCCTGCCTGATTATGCTGGTGCCTCTGACTGACAGAGCCTTACCCAGAGCCCTGTGCCGAGTGGGGATAGAGTAGGGATTTTCCAGCTATTTGAGCCTCTTACTCTCCAGGCAGAGGCAGCGGCAACCCCATAGCTGGATCATCAGGCTGCTAATTCAGGAAGGAGAGACTGGGAGAGAGGCTCCAGGAAAACGGACTCTCTCATTGTTGGAGCCTGAAAATGCTAATGAGCCTTGACTGCCAACAAGACTGAAGCCTAATATATGACATTACCAAAGAGACTTATCAACTGCAAATCTCTACCTAAGCATGCCACAGGGGCAGAGCCTGGGGTACAGAGTCACCGATCAGGAAGAAGAGGAAAAAAAAAAAGAAAGAAGATAGCTTCTCAAAATCAAGAAAAATCCACAGACTTTATAACGTTTTCCATTTTTTGTTTGTTTCTTTCTTTCTTCTTGTCTTGATTATTTTCTTCTTCTTCCACTTTGGTCATTTTATTCTTAGCCTGTCTTATTCTTTCCTGTTCTTGAAATACACTACCCATAAGTGTTACATTTCCCATTTTTTTTCTTTTCTTTTTCCTTTCTCTCTATGAGGGTTGCACTCAAAAACCCTTAACTGTCTCCCTCTCTTTTTGTTCTTTTTGCTTTCTCTTCTTTTCATTTTTTCCTCTTTCTTTTTTTCTCCTTCTATATTAGTTTCTTCCTATCTCCTTTATTTTTCCTCTCATTGAATCCTCAATCATGAACAAATTATTTTATTTGGGACTCAAATATTTTCTTTGTGGCACTTTGGGTGCTTTTCACTTCACTTTTTAATTCATTAGCATTCTGCTACCCTGGCTTGACATTCTACCTAGTTTTTGCTCCACTTAATACAATAGTAATTTTTTTCTTTTTTTTCTTTTTCCTGTTTCCCTCTTATCCCTCTCATTATACCTCTTAGTCGACCATCACTTACAAGCAAATCATTTTATTCCTGACCCAAATTTTTTCTTCTTTGCATTTTGTGGGTCCCTACCTCTTTTTTTGCCCCTTTATCACTTCTCTCCAACTCAGGCTCTCCATTATAGGTAGTTTTTGTTTCATTTAGCACAATATAATTCACATTTCATCACAATTTTTTCTCAAGGAGGAGGGGAGAGGAGAGGAGAAAAAAAAAGTGAAATAATAATTTTTTTCCATTTTTTGTCTTTTTTTTTACTTTTTATTCTTTATTAATTCTCATTAGTAGAATCAACAAAACCACTCTCAGATGTCATTAAGGAAAAGGAAATCAAATACCATGGATACAAAAGACAGAAATGTAACACAGATAGATGAGGAAAAATCTATGGAGAAAAAATTTAATATATTGGAAACCTTGGAGCTAAATGACAGAGAATTTAAAATAGCAATGCTAAAAATACTCAGAGATATACAAGAAAACACAGAAAGGCAATTTAGGGAGCTCAAAAAATAACTCAACGAACACAATGAATATATTACCAAGGAAATTGAAACTATATAAAAAAATCAAACAGAGATGAAAAACTCAATTTATGATCTGAAAAATGAGGTAACAAGCTTAGTTAATAGAACAGGGCAGATAGAAGGTAGGATTAGTGAAATAGAAGACAAGCAACTTGAGGCACAACAAAAAGAAGAAGAAAGACACTCAAAAATTTAAAAAAATGAGAAAGCCTTACAGGAATTGTCTGACTCCATCAAAAAGAATAACATAAGAATAATAGGTATATCAGAGGGAGAAGAGAGAGAAAATGGAATGGAGCAGATATTCCAACAAATAATAGATGAGAACTTCCCAAGTCTGTGGAAAGAACTGAAGTCTCGAATAGAAGAAGCAAACTGAACACCGAGTTTTCTTAACCCCAACAAACTTACTCCAAGGCACATCATAATGAAATTGGCACAAACCAACGACAAAGAAAAAAATTCTCAAGGCAGCCAGGGCAAAGAAGAATACAACATATAAAGGAAGGCCTATTAAATTATCATTGGATTTCTCAACAGAAACTCTACAAGCTAGAAGAGAGTGGACCCCAATATTTAAAGTCCTAAAAGAGAGGAACTTTCAGCCAAGAATACTATACCCATCAAAGCTATCCTTCAAATATGAAGGAGAAATAAAAACATTCACAGATACAGAAAAGATGAGGGAATTTATCATCAGAAAACCCCCATTTCAGGAATTACTAAAGGAGGTTTTCCAACCAGATACAAAGAACAAAACAAACAAACAAAAAAACTACAAGTAAAATCTCCACCAAGAACACAATAAAACCAAATTTAAACTGTGAGAACAGCAACAAAAAAAAGGAGGTGGGAGAGGATGGAGTTTAACAGTAGCAAAGGACAATGGAGTGCAAAAGCACTCATAAGATAGTGTACTACAATGAACATGGTAGGTACCCTTTTCATTACTTAATTGTAACCACCCTTGAAAAAACCACCACAGAAGCACATGACTTATGAGATAGCAACAGAGGAAAGAAGTATGGAATACAACCAAACAAAAATAAATGATAGAAAAACAAAAGAGAAGAATCAAACAAGATACAAAACTAACAAAAAACAATTTATAAAATGGCAATAGGGAACCCACATGTGTCAATAATTACAATAAATGTAAATGGATTAAACTCACCAATAAAAAGACACCAAGGAGCAGAATGGATTAAAAAAGAAAATCCAACTGTATGCTGCCTACAAGAAATACATCTAAGCAACAAGGATTAAATCAAATTCAAAGTGAAAGGCTGGAAAACAATACTCCAAGCAGATAACATCCAAAAAAAAAAAAAAAAAAAAGCAGGTATAGCAATATTCATATATAATAATGCTGACTACAAGACAGCAAAAGTACTCAAGAGACAAAAATGGTCATTTCATAATGATTAAGGGGACACTGAATCAAGAAGACATAATAATTCTTACTGTATATGCACTAAACCAAGGAGCACCAAAATATATAAGACAGCTACTTATTGACCTTAAAACAAAAACTGACAAAAATACAATCATACTTAAGAGACCTCAATACACTGCTGATGGCTCTAGATCATTCATCCAAACAGAAAATCAATAAAGATATATTGGCCTTAAACAAAACACTAGAGCACCTGGATATGATAGACATCTACAGGACATTTAATCCCAAAGCAACAGTGTATACATTTTTCTCTACTGTACCTGGAACATTCTCAAGAATTGACCATATGTTGGGCCACAAAAATAACATCAGCAAATTCAGAAAAATCAAAATTGTACCAAGAATATTTTCTGATCATAAAGCCTTGAAACTAGAATTCAACTACAAAAAAGAGGGAAAAAACCCCACAAAAATGTGGAAACTAAACAACATACTTTTAAAAAATGAATGAGTCTGAACAGACACTTCTCCCAGGAAGAATGGCAAATGGCCAACAGATATATGAAAAGATACTCATCTTCATTAGTTATTAGAGAAATGCAAATCAAAACGGCAATGAGATACCACCTCACACCAGTTAGATTAGCTATTATCAACAAGAGAGGTAATAGCAAGTGTTGGATAGGTTGTGGAGAAAAAGGAACCCTCATACACTGTTGGTGGGAATGTAAAGTAGTACAACCATTATGGAAGAAAGTATAGTCGTTCCTCAAAAAACTGAAAATAGAACTACCTTATGACCCAGCAATCCCTCTACTGGGTATATACCCCCAAAACTCAGAAACATCAATACATAAAGATACATGTAGCCCCATGTTCATTGCAGCATTGTTCACAGTGGCCAAGACATGGAAGCAACCAAAAAGCCCTTCAATAGATGACTGGATAAAGAAGATGTGGCACATATACACTATGGCATACTACTCAGCCATAAGAAATGATGACATCGGATCATTTACAACAAAATGGTTGGATCTTGATAACATTATACGGAGTGAAATAAGTAAATCAGAAAAAACTAAGAATTGCATGATTCCATACACAGGTGGGACATAAAAACGAGACTAAGAGACATGGATAAGAGTGTGGTGGTTAACGGGGGGGGGGGGGAGAGGAGGGAAGGAGGAGGGAAGGGTCACAAAGAAAACTAGATAGAAGGTGACGGAGGACAATCTGACTTTGGGTGATGGGTATGCAACATAGTTGTATGACAAGATAACCTGGACATGTTTTCTTTGAACATATGTACCCTGATTTGTTGATGTCACCCCATTAAAATTAATAAAAATTTATATAAAAACAAGTCACTCTCAGGTGTCAGTGAGCATGAAAAAACCTCACTACTCAAAGGGTTAAATATAAAGCCATTAATGATAATTGTTTAATATAAAACCTCTCAGACATTCAACCCTAGTGATTTTATGATAGTCAAAAATAATTATAGTGATTAGAAGTATAACTACCATACATCCTGCATCACAAACCTGGTTGATAAACACAAGAATTTAGATTCAAGAATTACATTTACCTGAACTAAAAGTACTAAAAGATTTACTTGAATTTCATTCACCTGTGATCATATGCAAATTGTCTTGAGACAATTTAATAAACTTTTAGGGTTTATTCACATATTTCTAGCTAAAATGCTGTCTTCAGAGATTCACTATCCATATAATCATCCAGTGTTAATTTAGTGAAACTGAATAATAAGCTCTCACAAGACATCTCCCAAAAAACACATTGGAGACTACTGATTCTTAGGAAGCAAAGAGTATGCTAAGGTTTCCATTAATGTGAACATTGTGGAAGAAAAACAGCCCTGGTCTGGAGACGGTGGACAGTGTCCATAGTGAGGGAATATGCAAAGGAGGAATAATGTGACTATCTCTTCACCACATTCTACTTTGCAGCCTCCTACTGCTGTAGGAATCTCAGTTTTGGAAAACTTCCAAAAATCTTACAAACAAAACTCCATTGGAAATCATAATGCCCATTGTAAACTCTGTCTTAATTCATGCCTGAGTCAGGACCGGTGAGCCCAGGGATTTATTACTTCATGACAATTGGCATAGATGACTCCAATGTGATACAAACCCAAGTAAATATTCCTACCACTTTGAGTTCATGTAAATATAACTCTTGAATCTAGATGTTTTGTGTGTATCTAACAGAGTAGTGACACGGGAGATAGAGCAATTATACTTCCAGTCACTATACTTACTTTTACCATCAAAAAATCACTTAGAGTGAATTGTCCAAAACTTTTTATATGTAATAATGATTTTAAGGTATTTTTCCCCGCCGAGAAGGAAGGAAGGGGCTGGAGCCACGAAGTGTGGAACAGTAAAAGGCTTTATTGAGTACAGCGTGCATTCTGCCCGATGAGGTTCCCTGGCCTGAGGAAAGATGAAGGCCGAGGAAATTGCAAGTGATGACCTGCGTGGAAAATATTTACAGGGTCCCTAAGGTGGTCGAGCTAATATGACATGGTGAAATCTCACTGGTTGATGAACGGTTGCTTTTTTCCAAAGGGCTCTTGGGAAGTTTCTTTTGGCATGCTTGGTTGTGGGTGGTCCTAGCCAAAGTTCGTGGGTCCAGGTTCCCCAGGTGACCATCCCCCATTATGCACCGACCTTACAATGATTATTAATTGCTTTGTATTTAATTAAATTTCCTGCTTCTTTTTTATTAATAATTTTATTTTTTTAATGGGGTGACATCAATAAATCAGGATACATATATTCAAAGATAACAAGTCCAGGTTATCTTGTCGTTCAATTATGTTGCATACCCACCACCCAAATTCAGATTGTCCTCTGTCACCTTCTATCTAGTTTTCTTTGTGCCCCTCCCCACCCCCTATCCCTCTCCCATTCCCCCCTCCCCCCCGTAACCACCACACTCTTATCAATGTCTCTTAGTTTCACTATTATGTCCCACCTACGTATGGAATAATATAGTTCCTGGTTTTTTCTGATTTACTTATTTCGCTTCGTATCATGTTATCAAGATCCCACCATTTTGCTGTAAATGATCCGATGTCATCATTTCTTATGGCTGAGTAGTATGCCATAGTGTATATGTGCCACATCTTCTTTATCCAGTCATCTATTGATGGGCTTTTTGGTTGTTTCCATGTCCTGGCCACTGTGAACAATGCTGCAATAAACATGGGGCTGAATGTGTCTTTACGTATCAATGTTTCTGAGTTTTTGGGATATATACCCAGTAGAGGGATTGCTGGGTCAAAAGGTAGTTCTATTTGCAGTTTTTTGAGGAACCACCATACTTTCTTCCATAATGGTTGTACTACTTTACATTCCCACCAACAGTGTATGAGGGTTCCTTTTTCTCCACAGCCTCTTCAACATTTGCTATTACCTGTCTTGCTAATAACAGCTAATCGAACAGGTGTGAGGTGGTATCTCATTGCCATTTTGATTTGCATTTCTCTAATAGCTAAAGAAGCTGAGCATCTTTTCATATATCTGTTGGCCATTTGTATTTCTTCCTGGGAGAAGTGTCTATTCATATCCTCTTCCCATTTTTTTATTGGATTGTTTGTTTATTTGTTGTTGAGTTTTATGAGTTCTTTGTATATTTTGGATATTAGGCCCTTATCTGAGCTGTTGTTTGAAAATATCATTTCCCATTTAGTTGGCTTTCTGTTTATTTTGCTATCAGTTTCTCTTGCTGAGCAAAAACTTCTTAGTCTGATGTAGTCCCATTCATTAATTTTTGCCTTCACTTCTCTTGCCATTGGAGTCAAATTCATAAAATGCTCTTTAAAACCCAGGTCCATGAGTTGAGTACCTATGTCTTCTTCTATGTACTTAATTGTTTCAGGTCTTATGTTTAGATCTTTGATCCATTTTGAGTTCATTTTTGTACAGAGGGAGAGACTGTAGTCCAGTTTCATTCTTTTGCATGTGGCTTTCCAGTTTTCCCAGCACCATTTACTGAAGAGGCTTTCTTTTCTCCATTGTGTGTTGTTGGCCCCTTTATCAAAAATTATTTGACTATATATATGTGGTTTTATTTCTGGACTTTCTATTCTGTTCCATTGGTCTGAGTGTCTAATTTTCTGCCAACACCATGCTGTTTTGATTGTCGTGGCCCTATAATATAGTTTGAAGTCAGATATTGTAATGCCCCCAGCTTCATTCTTTTTCTTTAGGATTGCTTTGGCTATTCGGGGTTTTTTATAGTTCCATATAAATCTGATTATTTTTTGCTCTATTTCTTTAAAAAACGTCATTGGAAGTTTGATGGGAATTGCATTAAATTTGTATATTGCTTTGGGTAATATAGCCATCTTGATTATATTTATTCTTCCTAGCCAAGAACAAGGTATATTCTTCCATCTCATTATATCTTTCTCAATTTCCCTTAACAATGGTTTATAGTTTTAATTATATAAGTCCTTTACATTCTTTGTTATGTTTATTCCTAAGTATTTTATTTTTTTTTGTTGCAATTGTGAAGGGGATTATTCTTTTGAGTTCCTTCTCAGTTGTTTCATTGTTGGCATATAGAAAGGCTATTGACTTCTGTATGTTAATTTTGTATCCTGCGACCTTACTGTATTGGCTTATTGTTTCTAGTAGTCTTTTTGTGGATTCTTTGGGGTTTTCGATGTATAGGATCATATGATCTGCAAAAAGTGATAGCTTTACTTCTTCTTTTCCGATACGGATGCCTTTTATTTCTTTGTCTTGTCTGATTGCTCTGGCTAGAACCTCTAGTACCACATTAAATAGGAGTGAAGAGAGTGGACAACCCTGTCTTGTTCCTGATTTAAGGGGGAAAGCCTTCAGTTTAGTGTCATTTAATATGATGTTAGCTGATGGTTTATCATATATGGCCTTTATCATGTTGAGATATTTTCCTTCTATACCCATTTTGTTGAGAGTCTTAAACATAAAATTGTGTTGTATTTTATCGAAAGCCTTTTCTGTGTCTATTGATAAGATCATGTGATTTTTGTTCTTTGTTTTGTTGATATGGTGTATTACATTAACCGTTTTACGTATTTTGAACCATTCTTGAGATTCTGGGATGAATCCCAATTGATCATGATGTATTATTTTTTTAATATGTTGTTGTATTCGATTTGCTAGTATTTTGTTTAGTATTTTAGCATCTGTATTCATTAGAGATATTGGTCTGTAGGTTTCTTTTTTTGTGCCATCCTTGCCTGGTTTTGGGATGAGGGTTATGTTGGCCTCATAAAATGTGTTTGGAAGTATTGCTTCTTCTTCAATTTTTTGGAAGACTTTGAGTAGAATAGGAACCAAGTCTTCTTTGAATGTTTGATAAAATTCGCTGGTATAGCCGTCAGGGCCTGGAATTTATTTTTGGGGAGGTTTTTAATGTTTTTTTCTATTTCTTCTCTACTGATAGGTCTGTTTAGGCTTTCTGCTTCTTCTTGACTCAGTCTAGGAAGGTTGTATTTTTCTAGGAATTTATCCATTTCTTCTAGGTTGTTGAATTTAGTGGCATAAAGTTTTTCATAGTATTCTACAATAATTCTTTGTATATCTACGGTGTCCATGGTGATTTCTCCTCTTTCATTTTGAATTTTGTTTATATGAGTTCTTTCTCTTTTTTCCTTGGTAAGTCTTGCCAAGGGTTTGTCAATTTTGTTGATCTTTTCAAAGAACCAGCTCCTTGTTCTATTAATTTTTTCTATAGTTTTTCTGTTCTCTAATTCATTTATTTCTGCTCTGATTTTTATTATCTCCTTTCTTCAGCTCGTTTTGGGTTCTCTTTGTTCTTCTTTTTCTAGTTCTTTAAGGTGGGAAGTTAAGTGGTTCACTTGGGCTCTCTCTTGTTTGTTAATATATGCCTGAAGTGATATGAACTTCCCTCTTATCACTGCTTTTGCTGCATCCCATAGATTCTGATATGTCGTATTGTCATTTTCATTAGTCTGTATATATCTTTTGATCTCTGCACTTATTCCTTCTTTGACCCATTCATTTTTTAAAAGTATGTTGTTTAGTTTCCATATTTTTGTGGGATTTTTTTCCTCTTTTTTTGCAGTTGAATTCTAGTTTCAAGTCTTTATGATCAGAAAATATGCTTGGTACAACTTCAATTTTTCTGAATTTGCTGATGTTGTTTTTGTGGCCCAACATATGGTCAATTGTTGAGAATGATCCATGTACACTGGAGAAAAATGTGTACTCAGTCACTTTGGGATGAAATGTCCTGTAGATGTCTATCATATCCAGGTGCTCTAGTGTTTTGTTTAAGGCCACTATATCTTTATTGATTCTCTGTTTGGATGACCGATCTAGAGCCATCAGCGGTGTATTGAGGTCTCCAAGTATGATTGTGTTTTTGTCAGTTTTTGTTTTAAGATCAATAAGTAGCTGTCTTATATATTTTGGTGCTCCTTGGTTTGGTGCATATATATTAAGAATTGTTATGTCTTCTTGATTCAGTGTCCCCTTAGCCATTATGAAATGGCCATTTTTGTCTCTTGAGTACTTTTCCTGTCTTGTAGTCAGCATTATCCGATATGAGTATTGCTACACCTGCTTTTTTTTGGATGTTATTTGCTTGGAGTATTGTTTTCCAGCCTTTCACTTTGAATTTGTTTTTATCCTTGTTACTTAGATGAGTTTCCTGTAGGCAGCATACAGTTGGATTTTCTTTTTTAATCCATTCTGCTACTCTGTGCCTTTTTATTGGTGAGTTTAATCCGTTTACATTTAGTGTCATTATTGATACTTGTGAGTTCCCTATTGCCATTTTATATCTTTCTTTCCATTAGTTTTGTGTCTTGTTTGATCCTTCTCTTTCGTTTTTCTATCTTTTGTTTTTATTTGGTTGTATTCCATACATCTTTCCTCTGTTGCTATCTTTTTTATCTCATGTGCTTCTGTGGTGGTTTTTTCAATGGTGGTTACCTTTGAGTAATGAAAAGGGTCCCTACCCTGTTCATTGTAGCGAACTATTTTGTGAGTACTTTTGTACTCCATCATCCTTTGCTACTGTTAATCTCCATATTCTCCCCCTCTTTCTTTTTGTTGTTGTCACAGTTTAAATTTGGTTTTATTGTGTTCTTCTTGGAGCTTTTACTTGTGGCTCTGTTTTTTTTTTTTTGTTCTTTGTATCTGATTGGAGAACCCCCTTTAGTAATTCCTGGAGTGGGGGTTTTCTGATTATAAATTTCCTCATCTTTTCTGTATCTGTGAATGTTTTTATTTCTCCTTCATATTTGAAGGATAGCTTTGATGGGTATAGTATTCATGGCTGAAAGTTCCTCTCTTTCAGGACTTTAAATATTGGGGTCCACTCTCTTCTAGCTTGTAGAGTTTCTGCTGAGAAATCTGATGAGAATCTAATGGGCCTTCCTTTATATGTTGTATTCTTCTTTTCCCTGGCTGCCTTGAGAATTTTTTCTTTGCTGTTGGTTTGTGTCAATTTCATTATGATATGCCTTGGAGTAGGTTTGTTGGGGTTAAGAAAACTCAGAGTTCTGTTTCCTTCTTGAACTTGAGGCTTTAGTTCTTTCCACAGGCTTGGGAAGTTCTCGTCTATTATTTGTTTGAGTATGTTCTCCATTCCATTTTTTCTCTCTTCTCCCTCTGATATACCTATTATTCTTATGTTATTCTTTTTGATGGAGTCAGATAATTCTTGTAGGGCTATCTCATTTTTTTAAATTTTTGAGTCTCTTTCTTCTTCTCTCTGTTGTGCCTCAAGTTGCTTGTCTTCTATTTCACTAATCCTCTCTTCCATCTGACCTGTTCTATTAGCTAAGCTTGTTACTTCGTTTTTCAGCTCGTGAATTGAGTTTTTCATCTCTGTTTGATTTGTTTTTATAGTTTCAATTTCCTTGGACATATATTCTTTGTGTTCATTGAGTTGTTTTCTTAGCTCCCTAAATTGCCTTTCTGTGTTTTCTTGTATATCTCGGAGGATTTTTAGGATTTCTATCTTGAATTCTCTGTCATTTAGCTCCAAGGTTTCCAATATATTAAATTTTTTCTCCATAGATTTTTTCCTCATCTAGCTGTGTTACCTCTCTTTATTTTGTATCCATGATATTCGATTTTCTCTTCCTTAATGGCATCTGAGGGTGGTTTTGTTGATAGTATTAATGAGATTTAATAAAGAATAAGAAGTTAAAAAAAATAAAAAAATAATAAAAAAATAAAAAATCGAAAAGAGTTTTTTTTAAAAAAAAATTAATAATAAAATAAAGAAAAATAAAATAAAATAAAAATTTAAAAAAAGGAAATTATTCCCCCCCTCCTTTTTTCCTCTCCTCTCCTCTCCCCTCTTTCTTGAGAAAATCTTGTAGTGAACTGTGAATTACAACAAACAATGCCTGTGATGGAGGGCCTGAATTGGGGAAAAGTAATAAAGGGGCAAAAAAAAAAAAAAAAAAAAGAAAAAAGAAAAAAAAAAGAGCGTATGGACCCACAAAAAGCAAATAAGGAAAAAATTGTGTCAAGAATAAAATAATTTGTTTTTAGGTGTTTGTTATCTAAGAGTTATGATGAGAGGAATAAGAGGAAAACGGAAAAATGGGGGGACAAATTAAAAAATTACTATTGTATTAGTGGAACAAGAACTAGATAATATGGAGAGCCAGGGATGGGAGCACTGCTAGTGAGTTAAAAAGGTGAAGTAAAAAACCCCCAAAATGCCACAAACATAAGTTTGAGTCCCAGATAAAATAATTTGTTTGTTATTGAGGTTTGAATGAGAGGAGATGTAAAGGAGAAAGGAAGAAACTAATATAGAGGGAGAAAAGAAAGAGAGAGAGAAAAAGAGGGAACCACTAAAAGAAGAAAAAAGAAAGGAGAGAGAGTTAAGGGTTTTGGAGTCCAACCCTCATAGAGAGAAAGGAGGGGAAGAGAAAAGATAATGGGAGATGTAACACTTATGTGTAGTGTAGTTCAAGGAGAGGAGAGAGTAAGACCGGCAGAGAGTTAATTGGCCAAATTGGAGGAGGAAAAAAAGTATCAAGAATGAAGATAAGAGAAACAAACGAACAAATATAATAAAATGGGATAGGTTATAAAGTCTGCAGATTATTCTTGATTTTGAGAAGTTATCTTCTTGCTTTTTCTTTTCTCTCCCTCTTCCTGGTCAGTGACTCTGTACCCCGGGTTCTGCCCCTTTGGCATGCTCAGGTAGAGGTTTGCAGTTGATAAGTCTCTATGGCAATATCATGTATTGTGCTTTATTCTCGTTGGCAGTCAAGGCTCATTAGCATTTATAGGCTCCGACAGTGAGAGAGTCCGTGTTCCTGGAGCCTTTCTCCTAGTCTTTCCTTCCTCAATTAGTAGCCTGATAATCCAGCTATGGGGTTGCTGCTGCCTCTGCCTGGATAGTAAGGGGCTCAAAGAGCTGGCAACTCCCCACTCTATTTCCACTCAGCACAGGGCTCTGGGTAAGGCTCAGTCAGTCAGAGCTGCTAGCATAATCAGGCGGGCTTTCTGCCCACTCAAAGACCTCTGGCTCTGCCACTCTGTCCGGTAACACAGGCGGGCACCCACTTCCGGGGCGCTTGGAGGAAACTCTCACTCACTGTCTGCAACCAGGATATCTGGCCAGCAGTCTCATGCTCTGAGTGAAACCCCCAACCGCAGGGAAAAGTTGCAGCATTGGAATTGAGTCTCACTCCGTCCCTGTGCGCAAAGGCTTTTGCAGGGCGGTGGGGCGGCCCGAGATTCCGCTTTGGCCCACACAAAGGCCCCTGACTCTGCCCCTCTGTGCGATAACACGGGCGCGCACTACCGAGGCACTCGGAGGAATCTCTCATTCACTATCTGCGCGCGCAAACCAGGATATGAGGCCGGCCGCGTTTCCCTCTGGGTGAAACCCCCTCCATCACAGAAAATCTCCACCGTTGGAATTAGTTCTCACTCCCTCCTGTGCGTGGCTTTCCCAGGGCACTGGGGCTGCCCAGAGACTCTGCCCTCGGCCCACAGAAAGGCCTCTGACCCTGCCTCTCCGTGGGGCAACACGGGCACCCACTTCCGGGGCCTAGGAAGAAATCTCTCGCCCACTAACTGCACGCACGCCGACCAGGAGACCGGGTAAAATGGCCGCTTTGCTTGTCTTTCTTTGTTTGGGTTTGGCGCGAGTGTTAGCTTGTATTGCCTGGGTTGCCACAGGATCAGTTTTTCCTCGGCTTGGATCTCCGTGCCACAGCCTGATTCGGCCGTTTGTGCCGCAGCTTGGATCTATTCACCCCCTTTGCCCGCCTCAGTTTGTATATTCACAGTTACCAGAGAAAGCCGCCCAGTTTAGGTTAGTGAGGAAGGCGGAGCATTTCTTACTCCCTATTTCCTTCGGGGTTTGGTTATATATTTAGCTAATTTTTCACTCAACCATACCTTTGGGTGTATTGCGAAGCATCTGGAGGTTCCAAGTATAGGTTTTTCTGTTTCCGGTTGAAGATCTTGTTGAATTTTGGGGGAGATTTATCGGTATTGCTTCCTACCCCGCCATTACTCTGACGTCATCCAAATTTCCTGCTTTTTCAATGTTGTTAAATAAAAGAGTGTTCCTCCAATGTTCGTGGTCTCATTCTGTTATTACAGTACTTTGTTTTATAATGTTTTTATTTGTTAGTCAAGCTGATGTTTTTAGTACAAATGCCAAATAAAATTATGTGAAATAATTCCAAAATATTTAAATTAATTATATGAAGAGAAATTTAAATGAATTTCTATAAAATCTTCTTTCTAATGGACAGCTCATATGAGTGATGATTTTGCCAATAAATTTTATTTTTGGAAAGCACAACTAAAGAACAAAAATTGAATTAAATAAATCTTATTACATCCATTCATTAAGCATGGTCTTAGTATAGTTCCTCTTATTAAAAAATTCATTAACAAATAAAACAGCCCAAGGCTTTAAAGTGAGTTAAGTAAATTAATTTTAAGCCACAAAAATCCCAATAAATTCAATGTTTTTTTTTGTTCTTATTTTGAATAATGCACTGTAATAATGCCAAAAAATAAATAACATGCTCTGTGCCTCATATAAAGGTATCATTATATCTAGCTGAAAAGCTATTGGTAAACTACTGAAACTTAGAAAAATAACTGTTAGAGAGGTAAATAATATCAATTGCCTTGTATTCTGAGCCAAAGAAGAGGGAACACTGAGTACCTCTTGTTCCATGGCAACAAGAAATGAAGCTCTGAATGAGAGCAACAGTGTGAGGTGGAAATTCTACCATCCATGAGAAACTCCTTGTGACCTTATCCAGGAAAATTTCACTTTATGATTGTATGAGTCTTTGTCTGACTCTATTGAAATCTCATGTCCCGGTCTTTCCTGCATATCCAGGTACAAATATCTCATGAAAAAACAGCCACTCCCCTTCCTAAGTCTGGTGTTTAGACCTGAAAAAGCATTGATTTGTTTCTCAGAAGCTCCGTTCAAAGGGCATCTACTCTTTTGGAGAGTAGGAACTATACGAGTGGGTTGGGGGCCCTGGCTGGTTGGTTCAGTGGTAGAGTGTCGGCCTGGCGTGCAGGAGTCCCGGGTTCGATTCCAAGCCAGGGCACACAGGAGAATAACCCTTCTGCTTCTCCACCCCTCCCCCTCTCCTTCCTTTCTGTCTCTCTCTTCCCCTTCCACAGCCAAGGCCCCATTGGAGCAAAGTATACCTGGGAGCTGAGGATGGTTCTGTGGCCTCTGCCTCAGGTGCTAGAATGGCTCTGGTTGCAACAGAGTGACGCCCCAGATGGGCAGAGCATCGCCCCCTGGTGGGCATGCTGGGTGGATCCCGGTCGGGCGCATGTGGGAGTCTGTCTGACTGCCTCCCTGTTTCCAACCTCAGAAAAAAAAAAAAAAGAGTGGGTTGGGAAAGAGGTGGCTTTTTTCTCAGTAAGCCTAGTGGACCTTTTATGTATGTATGTATGTATGTATGTATGTATGTATGTATGTATGTATTTATTTACTAAACTGTGTAAATTGTGTACTCTATAACCTT
This sequence comes from Saccopteryx bilineata, assembly GCF_036850765.1. Lineage (NCBI taxonomy): Eukaryota > Metazoa > Chordata > Mammalia > Chiroptera > Emballonuridae > Saccopteryx > Saccopteryx bilineata. The sequence continues at coordinate 141,822,411 of NC_089495.1, forward strand.
TCTAATGAGAAAATCTATTTAAAAATCAACAATTTTAATTTTTTTTCTTTTCTCTAACATATGTATAGTGGTTTCATGCTTACTTAGTAACATCTGGTTCAAATTTTTTTGGTATATGAAGGTTCATTAATAGGATGAAAACACATATTTTCCTCTCTAAAATGATTTAGCAAATTAGGTAAATAATGCATTAGTTTTTATTATGATTCTCCATTACAAGAGTCTTGAGATGAAGGGAGATATACTGATTTCAGTAAGTTTTACATGGAGACAAAAAATATTCAAATTATTTTTCTTTCAATTATAAATTGTGTTATACTAGGAAAATCTTTTAAACTCCCTGAACCTCAGTTTGGTTATCTATGAAAATTAGATTATATTAACTGCTTCAAAAGGTTTTATGAGACTAGAATTAAAATGTGTAGAAAGCTTTCAGCATCACTCTTGATCTGATATAAATCTTTAGTAAATACTTATTGTTATTGTTATTATCATTTCCTCTGAATATCCTTAAGGTAAAATTTTAAAGTAGCATTAAAGAATTTACTGAAGCTTGTACAAATTATAGTTAGCATGGATTTATTTTTTGAGTTCTGATAACCTGCAGGCATTAACAAGGAATTATTTTAGGTCAAATTCAATCAATCTTCCACAAATATGGCTCTACCTTTTAAAAACTTGTATCACTTGTCCTTCTACTTAAAATCTAATATGTCTTTGTGCTTCACAGTTTTATTTTTTTTCCTGTGAGTGCAAATAATATGGAAAATATGAGAACAATTATATTAAAGAGTTGAAATAAATGGACCTTGATACCATTAGTGTTCATGAGTTTATATAATTTAGGTTTTAAAGAATATCTTTTTGAGTCTAAGAAAAATATAAACACAATATAAATCAATTTAAGAAAATTACAGGCTAGACCTTAGGTGGCTCCGTGGATGTAGCATTGACCTGGTATGCCAGAGGTTGGGAGTTCAACCCCTGGTCAGGGCGTGCATGAGAAGCAATCAATGAGTACACAAGTAAATGGAATAACTAAGTGAAACAAAGAGTTGATGCTTGTCTGTGTGTTTCTTTTCCTGTCTCTCTCTTTCTCTTAAATTAATGAAGAAAATGAAAGAAAAGAAAAAAAAGAAAGAAAATTACAGGCCAATCTGACATACACACTGATGTAAAAATTCTATATTATTATTAGCAAAGTCAATTCAGCCATATTAAAAAGCACACATTTTATTCTAAGATTACCAAGTTGGTTGTTTTTATATTTTTTTAAAAAACTGGTCAATGCAATTTATTATATTAAAATAATATTTGAGACAATCCATATAGTTATCTCAAAAAAACATTGAATATTTTAGTAAAATTTAGCATCCTTAGATAAGGTGAATGTTCTGTGTTCCTGATTTATATGTATACTGGAGGTGCTAACAAGTAGACTAAGACAATTTTTTTTTAACTGAACACAGACTAAAGACTTAAACATAAAACCTGAAACCATAAAACTTCTAGACTAATCAAACAGAAAAAAACTCCATAATATGCTTTTGGCAATGATTTTTTGGATAGGATACCAAAAAACACAATTAACAACAGTAGGGGAAAAAAAACATTAATAAGTAACACAAAAGCTTCTGAACAGCAATAAAAACAATCAATAAAATGAAAAGGCAACTTATGGAATGGAAAAAATATTTGTAAATTATCAGTGTAAAAAGAAATTAATATTTAGAATATATGTATAAAAAAACTCGTGCAACTCAACATGAAACAAGCAACTAACCTGATTAAAAGTGGGCAAAGGATCTGAATAGGTAATTTTCCAAAGAAGACACATAAGTGGCCAATGTTTTAAATTATAGCACACTAGGAAAATACTAACCTATTTTTAATTTTTTTCTGTATTTAACATTGACAGGAAGAGATTTTTACTGTTTTGACAAAATATTTTAAAGATCACAGAACAATCATATTTTTTTCTTTGATTAGTAAGGTTTGAGTTTGTTTTCTTTTTTTATTGTTTTGTTTTTGTTTGTTTTTTTAATTGTTGAGCACTCTTTTTTTTTTTTTTTTTTTCAAAGAGAGAGAGAGGGATAGTCAGGGACAGACAGGAACGGAGAGATGAGAAGCATCAATCATTAGTTTTTTGTTGCACGTTGCAACACCTTAGTTATTCATTGATTGCTTTCTCATATGTGCCTTGACCACGGGCTTTCAGCAGACAGAGTAACCCCCTTGCTCGAGCCAGCGACTTTGGGCTCAAGCTGGTGAGGTTTGCTCAAACCAGATGAGCCAGTGCTCAAGCTGATGACCTCGGGGTCTTGAAGCTGGGTCTTCCGCATCACAGTCCAACGCTCTACCCACTGCGCCACCACCTGGTCAGGCTATTGTTTTGTTTTGTTTTGTTTCTGTTTTTGGCTTTGACACTCCCATGAAAAGCAAGGACATTGTGTGTTCTTGTCCCCTAGTTGCTGCCTCTCTGCTCCTTCTCTAATGTGAGCTCCGTAAAGAAAGGGACTGTCGTTTGTTTTCTTTACTGAGGGATGTTTATTAGATGTTAGGCCTTCACAGGCCTAACATCTAGTAAATATTTTTTGTTTGTTTCTTTGTGTTCTTTTGTAATGGGTGGTGGAAATCAATGAATCAATGAGTGAAAGAAAGAGATACCTGATAATGCAGAATTACCCTTGCAATATTTTTATTACTTAAAAGAATAGGACTCAATAAAGGAGTTTAAGTAGTATACTAACATAATCTGATTTATATTTAAAATTTTAACTTTGGCTTCTTTTCAGATAATTAAGAAAATGTGGCCAGCAGTGGCAAAAGGAAACGAGTTGAGAGGTTAGTGCCGTGGTCCAGGAGGTGGCAGTGCCTTGATGGTAGCACGGTAATCGTACAGCAAAGAAATCATGAATGGAAGTGAGATTTTTTGGGAGCCAAAGTTCAGGAGTCCTGCTTACAGGTTGGATGGAATAAGTAAATAAAAAAACAATCAAGAATAAGTCCTAGGTTTCTGATTGACATTGCTAAATAGATGTTGATTCTCTTCACCAAGATGTCAAAACCTAGTGGAAGAACTAGATTAACAGTTAGGGGAGTGGATAAACATGTCTATTTATTCTATGTGAAGACTGAAATACATTTAATACACTCAAGAGGGGATAACAGCTCAGCACTTAGAAATGTTTTTGCGCTCAGGTTAGAAGTCTGAATTTGTTGCATAACTTCAAGTGCAAATTACAGGAATGAATGTTACCATGTCATAAGGGAAGGCCCCTGCTGAGCCCTGTGGCTATACAATAAATGCAAGGTGGGGAAAGCAAAGCAGTAACAAAAACTGAAATGCTCTCTCAGTGAGAAAGTAGTATCACAAAAAGCAATGGAGACGTATTGTTCAAAAAGACATGGTCAACTTGGTCAAATTTTGTTGTATCGAATTCAGTAATATAAAGACAGGGGCTTTCCAACTGGATGACTCAGTATGAAATTTTAGTTTAGCCTGACAGAAACAAGTTCAGGAAAGCGGTCTGGAGATTGCAGATGGAATTTAAATTGACTGCCATTTTGATTGAGCTGGTTTTAGGCCTACCATCTATTTGTTTTCTGTTTGTATTATCTCTGCTTTGTTCCTTTATTATTTCATTCCACTTCATTTTGTATTATTTTTACTTGAGGATAGTATTATATATAAAGAAAAGTTGTGAGGATAGTACAAAGTTCCAGTGTACCTGATATGCATTTTTTATATTTACATCTTGCATTAGTATATGTTTGTGTCAATTGGGGAACCAATATGTTATTATTAATTAAAATCCATACTTTATTTTGATTTTCTTAGTTTTTGTTCCATCTAATGTCCTTCTTTTTCCCCTTTTACAGAATCTTATCCAGAATATCACGTTGTGAGGAGCCACTGAGCCATTTCACCTGCAGGTGTTATAAAGTACCAAAAGGCTACAGAATTAATATTAATATTTTAGGAGGCTTGGAGAACATTTTATTAATTTGGGTTAAGGTGTGCAGAGAAATTGTGAGAATAGTCTCTGTACTGTGTGACTGGCATAACCAGGATGGCTCTTGCCATTGTATTGTAAATGAAAAGGGAAGGAAAGCATAGATTCCCTGACATTCCATCACACCTGTGGGGAAAGGAGTGAATGGCTAGCCAGGTGCAGGAAGGGAAAAGCCAAAATAAACCTTTTCTTATAACTATGAGCCATTTGCGGGCATTTGTCCCCAGGAAACTACCTCTCTTATGTAAATGCATGTGGTTAATACATCTGACTCTGGAAAGAGATATGGCGGATGAACACTAGAAAATATAGGAAGGCCTTTTAATATGTAAAAAGATATCTTTCTACCATTGTGTTGACTTGTAAATTTTGTTTTCTCCAAAATGATGTATGGTTTGCAAATTGAACGTGGTCCTATCATGTTAAAGGACATATGACTATAACCAATAGCGGTAAGGGGCTCCTAATTGCAATTTTTGCTTCTGTACTTCCCACTTACAAAACTATAAAAACTAAGTAGAACAAAGGGCCAGTGCACTCTCCATCAGATTTCTGTCGGAGTTCCCGCTGCTTGGCCAAGCTAGACAATAAAGCTTTAATGTGTAAATGAGGGACCTTGCTCCCGTCTTCCATATTTCGGGTCCCTCCGAATTTGGATTAACAGTTGCATGTAGTGATCACCTCCTTAGGCACATCTTGGCTGTAACAGATCCCAAGACACCTTGTTTTTGATAACCTTGACAGTTTCGAGGCACTGCAGGATATTCCAGGACTATTTTTTTTCCAGGACCAACTCTTTTTTTTAATTGATGTTAATTTATTGTGTTTACATAGATTCAATCCAGGACTATCTCTTGATGTCCCTTCCCAGTCATAGATCAGTCATTTCTCCAAGGAACCCTTGTTTCTATTGGAGAATGGTGTCAGAAAAAAACATTACCGTAGTTTTACAGCGAGTCTTGTATACAATAGTGTGAATCCTCCAACTTTGTTTATTATCTTCAGTAATGTGTTGGATATCCTAGATTGTACGCTTTTTGTTGACAGGTAAAAATAAACTGGGATTTAATTGGGATTGCATTTGTAAATCAATTAAGTTGGGAAAAAATTAATAGCTATTTATGTAGATCTGCTTCGATCTAAGTCATAGGTGACTATACATAACATTTCATTATTTTGGGTTCTAGTATAAATGATGTTCTTTTTACCATTTCAAATACCAATTATTCATTGCCTTGTTCCTGAGTTTAGGTAAAAATGTCATCTCCATCTGAAAATGTTTATTGAATTACACATAGCCTTATGCACATTCATCAGTAAAAGTACCATCATTACATTTGCCTAGTACCCACTGTCTAAGATCTATATTTATTGATATGGAAAGTAGGCCATGATAATCATTTGATAAAAATGATAAGTTTTTAATAGATTTTCATTTTTTTTAAAGTACATATATTTAAAAGCATGAAATAATAAATTCCGACCCATGAATAAATACTGTTTTGAGAAGTGGGAGTTTTAATGTCATTTCTGATTATTCTTCATTGAGAAATATTTATATAATAAATAAAAAGAATAAGAAAATACTTATAATTGGAGTCAAGACTTACATAAATTAAAACAACTTGTATTGCAACTTTGAGAAATTTTAGTGTCTGCCATCCTCTATCTGACACTCTACTCCAGAAATCCATCACGAGACCATAAACATAGGCGAGGGGTGTCCTCACATGATGACGAGAGCTCCAGTCTAAACAGTAGAGAATCTAGTTTGATTTCCTGTCCCACTAATTTGAAGCTCTGTGACATTGACCAGGGCCCTAAACCTCAATGAATTCTAGTGGTTTTGCATCTATAGATAAGCTGGGATTTCTATAGATCTAAATCTTCACATTTGGCAAATGCCAGTAAGTAATTCAAGCAGGAAATAATTTAGGCATTAGAAGAATCTCAGGAACAACGAATGTGCTGAATATGCAACCTGAGATGCCCAGGAAAATTAAGCCAAATTCACATGGCACTGCTGATAAGCAAATGCCTGCTTGTCAGATTGCCGACAAGGAGGCACTTTTCCTTTAGCTTGTTGGTGTTTGAGAACACAAAATAAATGATAGTCAGGTGCACACACTCATACGCAGACGTGGCCTCTAAAACCAACAGCTTGTCACCTGTTTTGTCAATATTTGTTTGAATTTCTGAAGTACTTATTTTTATCAGGTGTATAAGATTTATGTACATAAAAAATGCATTCTTTTTAAGTGAATTTCTTGGAATCATGACAAATGTAGTCATAAAAATACCACCACAATCAAGACATAGAGTATATCTATCATTACTCCCAAAACTGAGTTTAGTATGGCCTGTTAGAGTTAACTGTCCCATTGTACCCCAAACTCTGGATGTAACTAAACTAAGTTTGTTGCAGTAATTGTGTCTTTGCCAGAATTTTATTATTATTATTATTATTATTATTATTATTGTATCACATAATTGTGTTTTTAATTTTTTGAGGCTCTCCTCCATTCTATAACATTTGCATCATTTTACATTTTCTTAACCAATAGTGCATAAGAGTTCCAATTTCTTGACATCCTTGTCAACACTTGTAACTAATTTTTTTTATAAATAAATTTTTATTGTAATGGGGTGACATCAATATATCAGGGTACATATATTCAAAGAAAACATGTTCAGGTTATCTTGTCGTTCAACTCTGTTGCATACCCATCACCCAAAGAGAGATTGTCCTCCGTCACCTTCTATCTAGTCTTCTTTGTACCCCTCCCCCTCTCCCTCCCTCCCTCCCCCCACCCCCCGTAATCCCCACATTCTTGTCTATGTCTCTTAGTATCGTTTTTATGTCCTACCAATGTATGAATCCTGCAGATCTCTGATTTACTTATTTCACTCCGTATAATGTTATCAAGATCCCACCATTTTGCCGTAAGTGATCCAATGTCATCATCTCTTACGGCTGAACAGCATACCATGGTGTATATGCACCACATCTTCTTTATCCAGTCCTCTATTTTTTTTTCTACAGTGATTAAAGCCTTAAAGCAAACTCTTGGCCAATACAGCAAGAATCCATAAAAGAGTCAGGAACGCCCTGAAATGGAACTAACAATACATGAGCATAAATTTAAAGGACTTTTAGATACTGGAGCTGTTGTATCTGTTATTGCTAAGCTACATTGGCCTCCTTCCTGACCCACTCATGCAGCAGCCACAGAATTACAAGGTATAGGGCAGGGTAAATCCCCTCAGCAAAGTTCTAGTTTTCTACATTGGGAAGATTAAGAAGTCATTCTGGATTTTTTAAGCCTTATGTGCTCCCTGGATGGCCAATTAATTTGTAAGGTAGAGATGTTTTGAAAAATATGGGAGTGTTGCTTGTCAGTCCTAATGGTTTAGTCAGTACTCAGATGCTTGATCGGGGATTTTTGCCCACCAAGCATCTAGGGAAAGAACAGCGAGGAATTCTCACCCCCATAGAAGTGGCACCCAATACCAGAAGGTGTGGTGCTAAATCAAAATTTATCATAGGGGCCTTGGTAGCTCCTGCTACCTCAATAATGCATTGTGCAGACCCAATTACTTGGAAATCAGATAATCCTATATGGATAGACCAATGGCCCCTTTCTCAGGAGAAACTTAGGGCAGCTACTCAATTGGTACAAGAGTAGCTACAGCTTGGGCACATTGAACCATCTAATAGCCCATAAAATACACTTCCATATTTTGATCTTGTGGCCTCCTGGATTATCAAGGGGCATAGGCGACCCTTACAGCTTATAGGTTTTGAGGCTCAAAATTATTGTTGTTCCTTTTTTCAAAGGATCAACAACAATGGCTCTGGGAAACTTCCACTAAATGACAAATCACTCTTGCAAATCGATGGACAACTTTATACTGAAACTCTCAACTTACAATCAGCTCAAAGTCTAGAATTATATGCCATTGTCATGGCTTTTCAGCATTTGCCATATTCCCCCTTTAATCTATATATAGACAGCAAATATTTACTTATGGTGTTTCCACTATAAAGACTACTGTCTTAGGGACAAATGCTGATGAACTATTTCAGCAGTTCCTCCTTCTTCAAAGACTTGTAGGTCAACATAGAGCTCCATGTTTCATAGGACATACTCGAGCTCACTCCATGCTCCCTGGAGCTTTAGCACAAGGGAATGCCCTTTTTTCTTTTTTTTTTTTTTTTTTGTATTTTTCTGAAGTTGGAAATGGGGAGGCAGTCAGACAGACTCCCACATGTGCCTGATTGGGATCCACCCTGCACGCCTACCAGGGGGTAATGCTTTGTCCATCTGGGGTGTGGCTTTGTTGCAACCGGAGCCATTCTGGCACCTGGGGCAGAGGCCACGAGGCCATCCTTAGCGCCTGGAGTGGCTTTGCTCCAGTGGAGCCTTGGCTGCGGGAGGGGAAGGGAGAGATGGGGAGGAAGGAGGGGTGGAGGGGTGGAGAGGCAGATTGGGTGCTTCTTCTGTGTGCCCTGGCCAGGAATTGAACCTGGGAATCCTGCACACCAGCCCGATGCTCTACCACTGAGCCAACCGGCCAGGGCCTAGGAATGCCCTTGTTGATCAAGCTACCCAAAAGAAAATTATTTGGAGCAACCATGACAGTTCGAGCAATTCAGTCTCATACTATTCATCACCAGAACGTTGCAGCCCTATATAAACAGTTTCAACTTTCTCGGGAAGCAGCAAGGCAGATTGGGAAATCCTGTCCAAGGTGTCCTATACTACAATCTGCCCCTTCATTTGGAGTTAACCTTCAAGGACCTCTACCAGGACAACTTTGGCAAATGGATGTCACTCATATACCTTCATTTGGCAAACAGTCCTATGTATATGTTACAGTGAATACATATTCTGGATTTATAGTATACTCTTTTATTTATTTATTTTTAGTGAGAGAGACAGAAACAGAGAGAGGGACAGAGAGAGGGACAGATAGGGACAGACAGACAGGAAGGGAGAGAGATAAGAACCATCAATTATTTCCTGTGGCTCCTTAGTTGTTCATTGATTGCTTTCTCATATGTGCCTTGACCGGGGGACTACAGCAGAGCGAGTGACCCCTTGCTCAAGCCAGCGACCTTGGGCTCAAGCCATCAATCTGTAGGATCAAGCCAGTGACCATGGGGTCATATCTATAATCCTACACTCAAGCCAGTGACCCCATGCTCAAGTTAGTGAGCCCGTGCTTAAGTTGGATGAGTCCATGCTCAAGCTGGCGACCTCAGGGTTTTGAACATGGGTCCTCTGTGTCTCAGTCTGATGCTCTATTCACTGCGCCAGTGCCTGGTCATGCCCTTTGATAGAATTTTATAACATTGAACCACAATTTATCTGCTTTATAAAATTTTTTCTGGCTTCTTTCACTTCACATATAGGTTTGAAGAATCAGTGTTTTGCAAAGATTGATAGTTAATCCATTTTTATTGCTGAATCGTATTTCATGAACATGATGTATAGATCTATTAAAACTATAATAGACATGGGAGTTATATCCAGTGTGTGTATCTGTGTGTGTTTATAAATAAAGCTGCTCTCAATATTAGGGTAAACATCTTTGTATGGACATATCAATATGTTTTTATTTCTCTATGAGTGAGATAGCTGAGTGTTATGATGTACATTTAAATTTATAAGAAATTATCAAGCATCTTTCCAAAATGCTTGTATTATTATTTTATTCCAAGCACGGGCGCATGAGGCTTCCCACTGCTGTAGACCTTTGCCAGCACTTAGTATTATTGGTATATTAGCTGTTCTATTGTTTTGGTCTGATGGCTCATAGGTTTAGATTTGCCTTTTCCTGACTAATGATCTTGAATACCTTTCTCAAGTATTAAGTTACTTTGGGCAATGCAGTATTTTTAAGTGCCATAGTAATATAATTGGTAAATATTCGTTTTGACTTAAATAAGTTCTGATACCTTTTGCTGCTATGATTTTTGCATCATTAACACTTGTGAGTAAAACAAGCATATATGAAAAGGAAATACCAATTTCTCTGGAATTGAAAGTAGTATTTAACAAATGTTTTCTGTCTTAGGATGAGATTGTGTTTAACCTGTTACTTTCTGAGACTCAGTGTTTGTTAGGTCAGTTGTAACAATTTTTTTCCCTTCCTTTTTCCCTCCTTTTTTTCCCCAGTGAGTTGGGTGAAAGTCAGGATAGAACTCTTCTTACACTTACATTCTGTGAAAAACAGTTAGCTCAGGAGACCAGGGCAGAAAGCTGCAGGAGGATACATCTAAACGTTCCTCCGATTCCCGGGAATACTCTGGAAATGTCTTCAGTCAGGAACATGAGTCCCATATGTGGAGTTCACAAAGTTGTGGGAAGGTAGCCATGGCAGACTCGTGCATTTCAGAAGGCTACTCAAGACGCTGCACTGCATAGTGATATGGATTTGAGAGCTACTGCTGACACTTCTATAAAAAAATTGATTTCCAATATTTGTAACAATATTTTAGGAAAAAATTAAATAGGAAAATTTCTCATGGTAAGACCAGAATTAAATTATAGGTATAACTTCTCTGCTCATAATAGAATGGAAAAATAAATGACTGTTAACCCTAGAACTATACTTATTAGAATTTCACTTTGCATAATGATATGAATTTGAAAGAGAAAAAACAAATCATAAAAGTTTATAGCTAACATTAACAGCTCTGTTGTATCTGAAGGTTAAGACTGCCACTACCTTTATAATATTTCCCACAGTCCCCTGGGCAAAGCTGCAGTAGATGGAGGTGAAGATCAATTGGGTCAATTACAAGGCATCAAAGGGCCAAGTTAGAATTCAAGTTCAGTTCTAACACACTTCAAAGGCTGGGCTAATGCCCTACTTGCATGCTATTATTTCTTCATAGATCTTTGAGAGGCAGGAAACCTTCCCACACACGGTGTATATTGGGGAAAATAGAGCAAGAGGCCATGTCTGTTAGTACTAACAATGTTTGATTTCTCTTTCTTGAAAAGTGTGCCAAGTAATATCAGAGAATGAAGTGAAAAATGCCTAAAACTGGCCTGGACACAAAATAGTTTTTGCACAGACAAAGGTGTAACATATACATTAATTGCCTAGCCAAAGAAGAATAGACTCATATTTGACCTTTGTTTAGGAAACAACTCTGTTCCTTTCCATAAAGTAAATATTTATTCATTCATTTTGGATCACCTTATATAAACACTGCTTTTGAACTATGTTCTATATCAAAGGTTACAACATTTTCTGCCCATATAATACATCTATCGTATTTTACAGCACACTGATACACTTTTATATGTATACTTTACTTTAAATAGCATATTCCCAGATAGGTTCTATTATTTTATTAGACAAAATTGAAAACAGAGCATTAGAAGTTTGGCTTTAATGAGATAGAGGACCCTTAGGGACCATACAATGCATTCTCAAAAAGCTAATTCCGTATAGCATTACATTACTATGAGGCCCTTGAGGACTTCCTTATACATTTTCTATTTCAAGTTATCTAATTCATGACTTTTGTTTATATATAAAGGTACGGAACATTATATGGTTACTGTATCTGCTTTATTTAAAATAAAGAACACTTTAATTTTCTTTTAAAATAAAGTATATATGCTTAATTTATATTAAATATATTAAGACATGACTTATTGCAAATTCTTTTACTTTTATAAGTATTCTACACAGTGTAATGTTATCATCTTTCTCCCTCCTGCAGAATTTCTTTCTTGACTTAGTTTCTTAGTTTTAAGAATATTTTCTAGGCCCTGGCAGGTTGGCTCAGTGGTAGAGCATCGGCCTGGCATGCAGGAGTCCCGGGTTCGATTACCGGCCAGGGCACACTGGAGAAGCACCCATCTGCTTCTCCACCCCTCCCCCTCTCCTTCCTCTCTGTCTCTCTCTTCCCCTCCTGCAGCTGAGGCTCCACTGGAGCAAAGTTTGCCCAGGCGCGGAGAATGGCTCTGTGGCCTCTGCCTCAGGCGCTAGAATGGCTCTGATTGCGGCAGAGCGACGCCCCAAGATGGGCAGAGCATTGCCCCCTTGGGGGCATGCTGGGTAGATCCTGGTTGGGCGCATGCGGGAGTCTGTCTGACTGCCTCCTCATTTCTAGCTTTTGAAAAATACAAAAAAAAAAAAAAAAGAATATTTTCTAATGTATTGTGTTTAATTGTATACTTAGATTTAAAAAAATTCAGTGGGTTACTTACTAATCAAAGTACTTTTCTCAAATGTGTATAGAATTTGATTTTGCTTAGCCTCTTGTGAATTTTATATTTCAGAATTTATTCTCAATAATACTATGTGATAAGATTACTCAAATTATAAATTAAAATCTACATCAGCAGAATGTCACCAACACGCACACAACAGCTCTCCTAAATTTATCTTATGAAGTTATTATACACTTCTTATTTTGTGAAAGTTAATACATATGCCCTTTGATGCAACATGTTATTTTTTGTACAATACTATATCATTGAAATGAATAATACTTTCATTTTTCATATTGTAGTTTACATATCTGTTTTCTAGATTCTTTCATTGCAATTCTAAGGATGCCCTACTAAATCACTGCTTGCCAGCTAAATTGATACTGTAATAAGGACAGCTGCCATGGTGAGGCAGGTGGGAAGTCAGAGTACTAGTCATGAGAACATACCCACATAACTTTAGCTAATTTCTTAAAAAAAAAAATCTCCCTAGGGATTTTAGTTGATAGATTAGTTTAAGATTTTGTTTGGTATCTCTCAGTTGTGCTCCATCTCCTGAATTGAAAAGTAGAGACTATATCCAGAGATAGGGAAGAGGATATGATGTCCTCTGAGGGGTGATGAAAGGTGACAGGGGTGGAGAAGTGGACAAGTTGAGGGAGGGAGGTACAGACATCAAGTAGGAGAAGGAATGAACCATAGAGTCCAGGCTGGAGATGGGGAAAGACCTGCAATAGCGAGAACATGGTTAGGCTTTTGTAGTCAAAGAAATATGGGAGATTGCCCCCTAAGTTCATCAGTTCAGACTTCCAGGGGATGACAAGCCCAGATCTTAGCCTAATTACTCTCCCTGGCAAATGTGCAGGGGGGAGGGTTCCCTGAGATGGCAAATGACCTTAGAGCTCAGGAGATTGAACAGGTGAAAGTTTCTACAAGGATTATCATTGATTGTGCAGATGGAATAACCCAGAGTGATAGTAGGACTGAAGAAGTAAAGAAGACAGTATTTGTCAAAGTTTTTAATTATCAAACCCTACCAATCAGTCATTCCAGCCTTTTCATAAATACTTTTAATTATAGACCTATCTTAGCTGTGCAAGTGAGTCATTTTCAGTTTTTAATTTCTCTGAATGTTGGAGAGCCATTAAATATATCGAGATGAAAGTTTATTATGGAAAACTTTTTCCTTTTCTGTAAATTTTACTATGATTGCAAAAATAATCAGGCAACTGTGTTAAATTACTGTGCATATCTGGGTGATAGATTAGTTGTAGAAGGGGCAGGCACTGCACAGGTATGTAAAGACCTCTTTCCTGGGGGAGATAGAAAAGGAAATGACCTCTTCCCCAGGTCCTGATTCCTGACCTGGTAGGTAGCTTCCTACTAAGAAATGGAGAGTCTACTTTCCATATCTGATTTAACTATATAGGTTCAAGAACAGTTAGTCTACTCAACAGCCTGAGAACAAACAGACCTTTGTCCACCTAGATTTCTAGGCATAAAACATGAAAGTGCAAATGTGAGTTTTGATTGAAATCAGAGAGCCAGACGTAAGCTGAACAGCACAACAGCAGTAGGAATGTACATGTATCTACTGCTTCTGTGCATAAAGAGAAGTTTAAAATGTAAAGCCAATGGTCCCTCTGTAGTTAAGAATATTGAAACTCAGAGTGGTTGAATGGTTGAGTTCCTTTCTGGATTAACTTCCCAGACAGAGACCAGAATCTACTGATTTATTATAATCTCAGGATGTCTCATCACCTGCTTTTGGAAAATATTTTTAAAAAATCATTAAATTTATTGAGGTGACATAGGTTAATAAGATTGTATAGATGTTAAGTGTATGATTCTATAATACATCATTCTATATTGTACCATGTGTTCACCGCCCCAACTCAAGTCTCCTTCCATCACCATATATTTGACCACCTTTATTCCTTGTCATTCTTCTATTTTGCTCCTCCCCCTTCTCATCTTCTTGCACTCTCTTCTTTGTCTTCTTCTCCCCTTTTCTACAGTTTGTATCTCTTGCTTTTTGTCATAAATAGAGAAACCCTGAAAAGAGTCTCTCGATCACACAATGGAGCCTAATAGCTTCAGAGAGATTCAGATGGCCCAAAGCTCACAGCTGTATTGTCTCTTTGTCTCAGGACATGGGATTTTAGGACAAGCACAAATATGTACTTGCAAATGGCTATAATTAAACTATGATACTTGACAACTTATGTCTTCTTATGCATCAGTGTTTAATGTGTGTATAAATGGAGCTTTTAGATTTGTTGTTGTTAATCATTTTCTTGTCAGCTTCCAACAAAGCTACATAATCTTGCTAAGAACTTAACAACACCAAATACATATCTGTATTTGCTTTGTTTTAAAAAAACATTTTCTTAAAGTTTCTCACTGTTGATCAGTTAAGAGCCTTTGATGATCACCTTACTTTAAAAAAAATATTTTTTATGACCTTACTTGAATTTTCAAAGATTGGAAACACTCATCGACACTGGCTTGTTTTTTATTTCCTGCTTAACTTTATTTGCTTTAGACTTTCTAGGTCATTAAAGGGCCAATGGGAATGAGCGCTACAAATTTTACATGTGAGGCTGCTGAGTTGACTTATTATTTTTTAAAAATGGTGCTAACTCCAAATAAATATGTAAATGAAATTGGAAGTATTCATAAGAGATTAGTTTTAATCTGTAGTTAATGTGTTAGAAACCCAAACTCTCACACCAGAAATAGCATGATATGTGAGTTTTATGCTCTGCTCTTCTCTGAAAGGCCAGAGTGGTTTTGGTGGCCTCCTTCCTACTCTGCCGCCCACCAACCAGCCAGGCAAACAAAGACTCCCACTAGGCAGCCTACTTTGAAGCACCCAATTCTTCCAAATACTTATTAGCGTATTAAGAACCATAAACAAGACATTCAAAAGAATTTTCATTGGAAAAACACAACAACAAATAGTGTCTGAAAGCAACAGTTTTCTGCCTATGACTGTTCCAACTCTGTGGCCTGGATGTCAAGTTGCAGCTCCCAATGTCAGTGCCCGTGATCCTGGGTCCTAGTGTCCATCTCATGAGCACAATGTGATAGTGAAACTCCTGAGCTATACAACTTTAAAACCAATTTGAAGTATGCACTTTTTGAACAGCAAATATCATTAATGATAACCAAAATTACACATGTTCATAAACATCTTTTATCTTGGTGTCACTGAAATAAGAAGTTACTATTCAAATCACTAATATTAATAATGGGCTTTCATTTAAATGGCTATCCTTGGCATATGCTATGATAAGCTTCCCAACAGCACTGAAACTATTACTTCCCTTTTATTGATAATTTTAAAAACTGAGTCAAAGCTATATTAAGTTGACTCCTTCAGGGATGTATCACTTCTATTAATGGATGTGGAAATAGAAGCAGGAAAGGATGCATTGCTCAGCCAAGCTCACACATTTCAGCAGCTCAGAATCAGCACCCAGCTCTGGGGGATGTGCTAACAGATCTCTTTGACAACTACAGACTTAAAAACAATTGTCTCCATCAGACTCCTCATAATTGCTGATGTGATCCCTCAGATCCACTCTCCTGGAATATGAAGAGAGGGAAGAGGTAAGACATAGCTAACAAACGAGGGAGCGCATGCTCAGGACAGAATGGATGAGGCAGTACTTGGCAGTGCCTGGTGCCGCAGGCAGCCCTGGCAGCAAGCAGGGGCCGACACGGTGCCACACATCCTCTGGCCAAGTCCCACTCCCTGAAGAGTTTAAGTTCCTGAAAAGCCAAGTCATCATTTCAGGTGAACTACACAGATGCCATTAGGAATCAGAAGAGAGTGGGCATAACAAAAATTAAGACATAAAAGAATAATAGACAGGAATAAGCTGAAGGAAAAGTCATGGCAAAGTGCTCAGCTGTACAAGAGTGACACGACATTGATGAGGTTATTTTAAGTTAAATTTCACAAAGAAGAAGATCTGTGACATCAGCAAGATGAGCCCCTTGAATTTTGAATCCTTGAGAAATAGAAGGCATGGAGATTAAGTGAAAGAGAAAGCGCGTCCCCACTACAGTTGGAAGAGAACACCAAGTGAAAATGAATTACACGGACTGGGAGCCTGTGAGGTATGGGTTTGAATCCCAGGTCCTGTATCTATAAACTAATAAACCTGTAGGGTCTTCTTATTTATTTATTTATTACTTATTTATTTATTTATTTATTTTAAATAAATGACTTTTTCTGTTGTGTATTTTTGGTTTTGTTTGTTTGTCTATTTAGTTTTGCTTATTTATAATATTGGGTCATATTAGTTATTCCCTAGGGGATTGTCTAAAATTTAAAGGTGATTTAATAGCTTTCTCTTAGTATCTTCTCCTTGTTTGCTGGCTTAACAACATCCCTCCATCTCCAATTTCTATGTTTAAGTACAGTTCAGATAGTTGATTATTCTTTTCCTTTCTGCATTTGCTAATCCAACATCTCTTGCCTTCCTCTTTCCATATCAAGTAGTATATTTGCAATCAAAGATCATTTTCTTCTAAGAGTAAATACAATGTCATTTATTAAAGGAATACCTTTATTGCACAATGTACACATACAATATACTGTAAATAATACTCATTGCAGAACTCTTAAGAAGACAGGATTTAGAGTCAAATTACAATCTTTGTGCCCCTAAAGTTACTTAATCTCTCCAAGCCCTTTGATTTTCTATCTTTATTTTCCCCTTCCTGTTACTTTTCTATTCTTTTCTATTTTCTCTTCCTGTTTTTTAAGTCTTGTTTTTCTGAACTATGAAAGCTTAGGGACAAAGCTATATTTATCAGTATGAAAAAAGAACTAATATGCCTGACCTGTGGTGGCGCAGTGGATAAAGTGTCGACTTGGAATGCTGAGGTCATTGGTTCAGAACTCTGGGCTTGCCCGGTCAAGGCACATATGGGAGTTGATGCTTCCTGCTCCTCCTCCATTCTTTCTCTCTCTCTCTCTTATAAAATGAATAAATAAATTAAAATAATTTTTAAAAAAGTAAAAAGAACTAATATATTAGAAAAAGAAAGTGAAAATCAAAATAGAAATAAAATTAAGTTAAATATTGAATTCAGAAAAGGCTCTCTAAGTCACGAAAATTGTGGAGCAACAGAGAAAAGAGGGATGAAACTGTGGGATGTTTTTGGGTCTCATGATCAAAACCTGTGTTGACTCCATGAAGCACATGACCCACCTGAACCTGAATTGGACTCGCCCAACTTTAAGTTCCTGGGCGGCAGACACGAATCCTATTCCAGGAATATTATAGCAGAAGAAAACACCTGAGAGGTAGTTAGTAGTACTTAGAAGAATAACTACATTTTGATTAGCTCCTTCCTATTACAAGATTGAGAAG
The DNA here is from genome assembly GCF_036850765.1 of Saccopteryx bilineata. Taxonomy (NCBI): domain Eukaryota; kingdom Metazoa; phylum Chordata; class Mammalia; order Chiroptera; family Emballonuridae; genus Saccopteryx; species Saccopteryx bilineata. The sequence goes on from NC_089495.1 coordinate 141,840,054, forward strand.
GTATTTGGGATCATTTTATGTTACAGACAAAAGATTAGGTTATAAATGAAAGAGTTTGAATTATGTGGCAAAGAGTAAATTGAGCCTGTGTACTCAAGAGCTTCTCTGCCCGCACCTGGTACTCTATCTGTCAACGTATTTGCGAGATTATAAACCATGAAATCAAATGCCTACAGAGTGTTGTTCTTATACACTTGGTAATTGCTGCCTTGAACTAGGATTCACAGAAGCATGTTCTTCCATTTGCCAGCATAAATTGGATTGGGACTTGAAATGTTTTAGCTTTTTGCTGCTTAAAATCTGTCCATGTACATTAATAGCTGGAAAGTTGGGATCAGATATAGGAGGTAGGAAAAATAAAAAAATGAACCCAACAGCTGTTTTGTAAGGGGTGGTTATGAGAAACTAAGAGACAGGACAAACCTGGCACCATGCCTGTGTCAAAGAAATAAAACCGGCTGCTCATTAAATAGCAAAGACAGAGTCTGACCAATAATATAACATTGCAATAGGGAGAAGAATCCAACATGGACTGACTGAACTTTGATTTGTAGAGAGGTCACTGGACATTTTAAAAGGAGTATAAAGGGGAGTCTTGGAGCAGGGTATCAAGAAGTAAAAAAATTATATAGTCTGTGTAAACTTGATTAGGTCAGCCACCTGTGTCTGTTAGCTGGAGATCAGAGAAGTTAGGGTCCTATCCTCCTGGGGAGCCTGGGAGACGAAGGCCCTCTCTTTCTGTTCTGATTAGAAAGACTGTCTTTCAGGTCCTCCCACAGAGAGATATTCCTAAATTGTAGAACAGGCATGCACATCTCAGAGGGATAGATGAAGCTATCACAAATGCAAGCCCTCTTTTGTAAATACTCTAAGAAAGTGAGGTCAGGCCCCTACATCAGACATTGGCTAGAAATAACAGTGAGTACTTTGGACAGCCATGAGCTTCCGCAGGCACATTAAGGGGTTAGGGCCTTCCTAGGAATACTGTGAGAGCCGTTAGAAACTATGTTAGCCTTTGTTTAACTCATTTAACATGGAGGGAGGGGTGGACTGAAAAAAATCACTTGCATGGAGAATCTGTAACTTTTATAAGCCAAAGATGAGGCTTGATTAAGAAGAGGGCTCAGGCCCTAGACATTTGGCTAAGCAGTAGAGCATTGGCCCGGTTTTTTGAAGTCTCGGGTTCAATTCCCGGCCAGGGCACACAGAAGAAGCACCCATCTGCTTCTCCACCCTTCCTTCTCTCCTTTCTCTCTATCTCTCTCTTCCTCTCCCGCAGCCAAGGCTCCATTGGAGCAAAGTTGGCATGAGTGCTGAGGACGGCTCCAGGGCCTCCGCCTCAGGTTCTAGATAGAATGGCTCCAGTTGCAATTGAGTGACAGCCCAGGTGGGCAGAACATCGCCTCCTGGTGGGTATGCCTGGTGAATCCTGGCTGGGTGCATGTGGGAGTCTGTTTCTCTACACCACCACCCCACTTTCTACTTGAGAAAAATTAAAAAATTAAAAAAAGAAAAAAAAAGAAGAAGAAGAGGGCTCAGAGGATCCTAAACTAGAGTTTGCTTAAGAGGAAATCATTGTTACCTGGCACATAGTAAATGCACAGAAAATGCTAAATATCATCACTATAATCTAATTGAATGTCTTATGAGCTCCTTGTTAATTTTTTACATAAAGCTATAGAATGAGAGTAGATTATTTAAGGTCACACATATATACGCTGTTCTGCTCTGTCTTTCTGGTCACCTGACTTGCTACTTTCACAGAGTAACACCCATGAATACAAATAAATAAATAAATAAGAGAACTAATCCGAGTGAAATTCAGTGTACCTGGTCCATACTCTTATCATATGTCACCTAGATTTGTAAAATAATTTCAAACTAGCCTCCCTGCTACCAGGATTGTTACTTTCTAGATATTCTCCAGAGTGGCATCATATTTGCTTTTCTAATAAAGAGTCAGATTTTTCCACTCCTCTCTGAAAATTTTACACACACACACACACACACAATTCTTAGCTTTCGTGATAAGATACTTGCCTATCTTTTCAGTCTCTTCTTTTGCCTTTTTTCCTTTTGCAATAATTTATTGTTGATCTTTGAATTGGATTTAGCCTGAAATGATGTACTTGACACCATCTTTCCACACTTCAGTCAAATAATCTCTCTTTTCTAGAGTCTTCACACAGGTAACCTCCTCTTTTTAGGTCTCCCCTGACTCCCAAATTTAGCATCCTGAAGGTTAGCATTTAAAAAACATTCTGTAACTGAATTATGGTATGTGCCAAATTATACCAGGGTATCTCTGTTTAAATGTTTCTTTCTTTCAATAATATCTGAGTGCTAAAAAGGCAAGGTTTTTTTCCCCTTGTTTTCTCAGATTAGCAACTACTGGCACACATATATTGAGTAGACACTCAATATATGCCAAATGAATAAATGGAGAAGTGAAAAATTTGAATAGTAAAAGCAGAAAATATTATGAAATCTATCAGATGCCTGCACACTGGGAATTTGTGAGCAGGACATTGCAGCTACCAATACAAATGAGGAAAGTAATTGAAGTACTTATGTATGAGTTGGAGCGTTTTTTCATTCATTTAAAATAATATGTTGCCAACTGAACTTGAACCTGGGTTAATGTACGCTCCATTATTAGCTACAGTTTCCCTAAGGATTGGTGTCTAACATGTTTCCTATGGCACAGTATAAAAATCACAGAATGGAAAACAATTTGATTAGCTGAGACACTCTCCACAAGCTTCAAGTCCTAAACTCATTATTTATTTACTCCTGGAAGCTGTGACCTTTTCCTCAAAGAACTGCTCACTCATTCACAGATCTTAAATACACCCCTGGACATTAGCATACAAACCAGGGATTGAGACCTGCGGGAACTGGATGTGACTCAACACAAATCCGAACCTAGTCTTGTAGAAACAAATGAGCAATAAGGGACAGACAGCATAGTGGCTGTTCCGGCAGCTGGTTGCTAGTCAGTTGTCTTAGCAAAACACCTAAGTAAATTGTTTTCCATTAGGTGCCCAAATTATAAGTATATTTATTTTTCAACTCAAAACCCAAAGGCAAAATTACAAATGACCCATTCCAAAGTTATCCAGTATAGGAAACCAAAGAAGGCAAGTCACTGAACACACATCCTCTGAGCGTTAGTGACTTGCTCAGGTCTGGCCCTTAGTGATCTTTCAAGTAACCTTTCACCTCCACAAAAATGACCGGTATCATGGAAGAGGAAATATTTAGGGTTTGAGATTCCCAAGAATTGAGATGGTACAATGTTCACCAGAATGTTAGAGCTGCACGTGTTCTCACCATTAACACTAGAAATGAATCTGTAGACCCATCCTCGCCTACATCCTCACCTAATAGATAGGATCACGTGAATAAAATTGTTGGCCACTTCTGTATGTTTTAAGAAGAGTTAAATCTTTCTTAATGTAGTGTGAATTATCTATGGTTTGTATTAAAGATAAAATGTCTACCTCTAAAAATGTAGTGTCACGTGAAGAGAAAATTCCTCTGGAATATGACTGGTTTTTTCTCCCCGCTAATTTCAGAGGTGTTACCACTCAAAACCTGCCTTCATTCAAGATGCAGTGTTTGCCTCTGTTTAAATCAGATGGCACACATAGAGACGTGATGAGTTTGGTACCAATAACACGTTTTAAAATACTTTTTACTAAAAAATATGTTCTGTAAGACTTAATTAACAACCAGAGTTCCCAGTTTATACATGAGATATAAACAGAAAATATATTTTGAAATCTTTTTGCCAGCGCGTATGAAAATTGGATGTTCTCTGAAGAGGAGATTGTATAAGACAGTGCTCTGAGCATCTTGGCTGAAAAGGGGATAAGGAGAGAAGGGGAGAGGAGGGGGTGACAGATGTAATTCTCTCTTACCTGTGGCCTCATGCCAAACATTTAATGGCTATCAATGTGTGGAACAGGTCACACTAAATTAATCGTTCTTCCTATACCTTATATGTTTAGATCAGGGGATGAAGTCCTTGCAGGGTAACTAGGTAGTTATACTCAGGGAAATTCCAACTATAGGAATACTAGGAAGGAAGAAGGGATTAAGCTAATTTGAAAGTCTTGCCACACCTGTAGCTTTATGACTCTGTGCTAAATCCATATCAGCTCATGACTTCCTCTAATAGTAAGACCCTTTCCCTTCCCATTCTCGCCTTTGCAAGATGTCAGGTTGACTAAGAGCCACGAGTGACAGACGCTTGCATGGGAAAAACACAGATATCCTTGTGGGAAAGTGTTTGATATTTTTCACCTTCCCTCCTAGCAAAATTTAATCCTCCCCTACTTGCTGTACTATATTGCTGGCTTATGTTCATCTGTCTTTCTTTTTTCATAACACACATTCTGCGGTCTTCTGGAAGGTGCAACCCAATTTCATTTTGGGTCTGGCATCGAGTCGTACACAATGAATAGGAAGAAAAGAAAGGAGAAGGAGGGAAAGGAGAGCATGAGAGAAAAAATGAGGAAAAGGAAAGAGGAAGGAAGGAATTTTTTTTTAATAAATTTTTATTAATGGTAATGGGATGACATTAATAAATCAGGGTACATATATTCAAAGAAAACATGTCTAGGTTATTTTGTCATCAAATTATGTTGCAAACCCCTCGCCCAAAGTCAGATTGTCCTCCATCACACTCTATCTAGTTCTCTGTGCCCCTCCCCCTCCCCCTAACTCTCTCCCTCCCTCCCTCCCATGTCCTCCCTCCCCCCCCACCCTTGGTAACCACCACACTCTTGTCCATGTCTCTTAGTCTCATTTTTATGTTCCACCAATGTATGGAATCATGTAGTTCTTGTTTTTTTCTGATTTACTTATTTCACTCTTTATAATGTTATCAAGATCCCACCATTTTGCTGTAAATGATCTGATGTCATCATTTCTTATGGCTGAGTAGTATTCCATAGTGTATATGTGCCACATATTCTTTATCCAGTCTTCTATTGAAGGGCTTTTTGGTTGTTTCCATGTCTTGGCCACTGTGAACAGTGCTGCAATGAACATGGGGCTACACGTGTCTTCACGTATCAATGTTTCTGAGGTTTTGGGGTATATACCCAGTAGAGGGATTGCTGGGTCATAAGGTAGTTCTATTTGCAGTTTTTTGAGGAACCACCATACTTTCCTCCATAATGGTTGTACTACTTTACAGTCCCACCAACAGTGAATGAGGGTTCCTTTTTCTCCACAGCCTCTCCAACATTTGCTATTACCCGTCTTGTTGATAATAGCTAATCTAACAGGAGTGAGGTGGTATCTCATTGTACTTTTGATTTGCATTTCTCTAATAACTAATGAAGCTGAGCATCTTTTCATATATCTGTTGGCCATTTGTATCTCTTCCTGGGAGAAGTGTCTGTTCATGTCCTCTTCCCATTTTTTTATTGGATTGTTTGTTTGTTTGTTGTTGAGTTTTATGAGTTCTTTGTAAATTTTGGATATTAGGCCCTTATCTGAGCTGTCGTTTGAAAATATCAGTTCCCATATAGTTGGCTGTCTGTTTATTTTGATATCAGTTTCTCTTGCTGAGCAAAAACTTCTTAGTCTGATGTAGTCCCATTCATTTATCTTTGCCTTCACTTCTCTTGCCATTGAAGTCAAGTTCAGAAAATGTTCTTTAAAACTCAGGTCCATGATTTTAGTACCTATGTCTTCTTCTATGTACTTTATTGTTTCAGGTCTTATATTTAGGTCTTTGATCCATTTTGAATTAATTTTAGTACACGGGGACAGGCTGTAGTCGAGTTTCATTCTTTTGCATGTGGCTTTCCAGTTTTCCCAACACCATTTGTTGAAGAGGCTTTCTTTTCTCCATTGTGTGTTGTTGGCCCCTTTATCAAAGATTATTTGACCATATATATGTGGTTTTATTTCTGGGCTTTCTATTCTGTTCCATTGGTCTGAGTGTCTATTTTTTTGCCAATACCATGCTGTTTTGATTATCGTGGCCCTATAATATAGTTTAAAGTCAGGTATTGTAATGCCCCCAGCTTCATTCTTTTTCCTTAGGATTGTTTTGGCTATTCGGGGTTTTTTATAGTTCCATATAAATCTGATGATTTTTTGTTCCATTTCTTTAAAAAATCTCATAGGGATTTTGATGGGAATTGCATTAAATTTGTATATTGCTTTGGGTAATATGGCCATCTTGATTATATTTATTCTTCCTATCCAAGAACAAGGAATATTTTTCCATCTCATTGTATCTTTTTCGATTTCCCTTAACAATGCTTTGTAATTTTCATTATATAGGTCCTTTACGTTCTTTGTTATGTTTATTCCTAGGTATTTTATTTTTTTTGTTGCAATCGTGAAGGGGATTATTTTTTTGAGTTCGTTTTCTAATATTTCATTGTTGGCATATAGAAAGGCTATGGACTTTTGTATGTTAATTTTGTATCCTGCGACCTTACTGTATTGGTTTATTGTTTCTAATAATCTTTTTGTGGAGTCCTTCGGGTTTTCGATGTATAGGATCATATCATCAGCAAAAAGTGAGAGCTTTACTTCTTCTTTTCTGATATGGATGCCTTTTATTTCTTTGTCTTGTCTGATTGCTCTGGCCAGAACTTCTAGCACCACGTTGAATAAGAGTGGAGAGAGTGGACAACCCTGTCTTGTTCCTGATTTAAGGTAGAAAGTCCTCAGTTTTATGCCGTTTAATAGGATGTTGGCTGATGGTTTATCATATATGGCCTTTATCATGTTGAGATATTTTCCTTCTATACCCATTTTGTTGAGAGTCTTAAACATAAAATTGTGTTGTATTTTATCAAAAGCCTTTTCTGCATCTATTGATAAGATCATGTGGTTTTTGTTCTTTGTTTTGTTGATATGGTGTATTACGTTAACCGTTTTGCGTATGTTGAACCATCCTTGAGATTCTGGGATGAATCCCACTTGATCATGATGTATTATTTTTTTAATATGTTGTTGTATTCGGTTTGCCAGTATTTTGTTTAGTATTTTAGCATCTGTATTCATTAGAGATATTGGTCTGTAGTTTTCTTTCTTTGTGCCATCCTTGCCAGGTTTTGGTATGAGGGTTATGTTGGCCTCATAAAATGTGTTTGGAAGTATTGCTTCTTCTTCAATTTTTTGGAAGACTTTGAGTAGAATAGGAACCAAGTCTTCTTTGAATGTTTGATAGAATTCACTAGTATAACCGTCTGGGCCTGGACTTTTAATTTTGGGAGGTTTTTAATAGTTTTTTCTATTTCCTCCCTGCTGATTGGTCTGTTTAGGCTTTCTGCTTCTTCATGACTCAGTCTAGGAAGGTTGTATTGTTCTAGGAATTTATCCATTTCTTCTAGATTGTTGTATTTGGTGGCATATAATTTTTCATAGTATTCTACAATAATTCTTTGTATATCTATGATGTCTGTGGTGATCTCTCCTCTTTCATTTTGGATTTTATTTATTTGAGTCCTTTGTCTTTTTTCCTTGGTGACTCTTGCCAAGGGTTTGTCAATTTTGTTGATCTTTTCAAAGAACCAGCTCCTTGTTTTATTGATTTTTTCTATAGTTTTTCTGTTCTCTATTTCATTTATTTCTGCTCTGATTTTTATTATCTCCTTTCTTCGGCTGGTTTTGGGTTGTCTTTGTTCTTCTTTTTCTAGTTCCTTAAGGTGTGAAGTTAAGTGGTTTACTTCGGCTCTCTCTTGTTTGTTCATATAGGCCTGAAGTGATATGAACTTTCCTCCTTTTACTGCTTTTGCTGCATCCCAGAGATTCTGATATGTCGTATTTTCATTTTCATTTGTCTGTATATATCTTTTGATTTCTGCGCTTATTCTTCTTTGACCCATTCATTTTTTAGAAGTATGTTGTTTAGTTTCCACATTTTTGTGGGTTTTTCCCCCTCTTTTTTGAAGTTGAATTCTAGTTTCAAGGCTTTATGATCAGAAAATATGCTTGGTACAATTTCAATTTTTCTAAATTTGCTGATATTGTCTTTGTGGCCCAACATATGGTCAATTCTTGAGAATGTTCCATGTACACTAGAGAAAAATGTATACTCTGTCGCTTTGGGATGAAGTGTCCTGTAGATGTCTATCATATCCAGGTGTTCTAGTATTTCGTTTAAGGCCACTATATCTTTATTGATTCTCTGTTTGGATGACCGATCTAGAGCTGTCAGCGGTGTATTGAGGTCTCCAAGTATGATTGTATTTTTGTTAGTTTTTGTTTTAAGGTCAATAAGTAGCTGTCTTATATATTTTGGTGCTCCTTGGTTTGGTGCATATATATTAAGGATTGTTATGTCTTCTTGATTCAACTTCCCCTTAATCATTATGAAATGACCATTTTTGTCTCTGAGTACTTTTTCTGTCTTGTAGTCAGCATTATTAGATATGAGTATTGCTACGCCTGCTTTTTTTTGGGTGTTGTTTGCTTGGAGTATTGTTTTCCAGCCTTTCACTTTGAATTTGTTTTTATTCTTGTTGCTTAGATGTGTTTCTTGTAGGCAGCATATAGTTGGATTTTCTTTTTTAATCCATTCTGCTACTCTGTGTCTTTTTATTGGTAAGTTTAATCCATTTACATTTAGTGTAATTATTGACACTTGTGGGTTCCCTACTGCCATTTTATAAATTGCTTTCTGTTAGTTTTGTATCTAGTTTGATTCTTCTCTTTTGTTTTTCTATCATTTGTTTTTGTTTGTTTGTGTTCCATACTTCTTTCCTCTGTTGCTACCTTTTTAAGTCAAGTGTTTTTGTGGTGGTTTTTTCAAGGGTGGTTACCATTAAGTAATGAAAAGGGTACCTACCATATTCATTGTAGTACCCTATCTTATAAGTATTTCTTCACTTCATCATCCTTTGCTACTGTTAATCTTCATCCTCTCCCCCCTTTTTTTCCTTTGTTGTCACAGTTTAAATTTGGTTTTATTGTGTTCTTGGTGGAGCTGTTACTTGTGGTGTTGTTTTCTTTTGTTCTTTGAATCTGGTTGGAAAACCCCCTTTAGTATTTCCTGGAGTGGGGGCTTTCTGTTGATAAATTCTCTCATCTTTTCTGTATTTGTGAATGTTTTTATATCTCCTTCATACTTGAAGGATAGCTTTGATGGGTATAGTATTCTTGGCTGAAAGTTCCTCTCTTTCAGGGTTTTAAATATTGGGGTCCACTCTCTTCTAGCTTGTAGAGTTTCTGCTGAGAAATCTGATGATAATCTAATAGGCCTTCCTTTATATGTTGTACTCTTCTTTTCCCTGGCTGCTTTGAGAATTTTTTCTTTGTCATTGGTTTGTGTCATCTTTATTATGATGTGCCTTGGAGTGGGTTTGTTGGGGTTAAGAAAACTCGGTGTTCTGTTTGCTTCTTGAATTTGAGGCTTTAGTTGGAAGGAAGGAATTTTAGAAGAAAATAGTTTAATTGTACTGAGTCATTATCTATTGTTTTCCCTGAAATGCTGCCCTTCCATTTCACTTGTCATATTAGATATATCCAAAAGTGAGAATCTGCTTAAGCAGATGTTTCAAAACTGCTTTGCATAGCAACTACCAGACTTAATTTTAAATTTTGGAGAGGCAGTGAGATAGGTGTGATAAAAAAGTTATGTATTTCTCCTTTAAGTTCACAACGCTTTCTTGGGTCTCTGCCCACACATCCTTTCCCTCAGCTCTCCATTCAAATGCATCCTCTATTTGACTATCTGCACGTTCTTTTTGTAATTACACAAACTTCACTTGTTAAAATTATCTCAGTGGTACCCCAGTGCTTAAAGAAGAATACCAAATTCTCTGGCTCATCACCCATAAACCTCGCCATTCTCAAAATGTTTCATTTCTGCTGATGCTTTTCTGTCTTCTTCCTGTGCCCAAGGTATTTTTTTCTGCACTTGGCAAACTTTTCTTGCCCTTTAGGATAAAAACTTGAGTGCCCAATTTTTTCCAAAGTCTTCTCTGAACAAATTCTCCCCATACTGTATCACTATGTGCCTTTCGTCATTTACAATTTTTTTTTCCCACATAATTAAACACTCAGTCTGTCACATCCACAGTGCTCAGTAACTATGTGTAGAATAAGTAAGTTAGTTAACTATTTAGTTCATAAGGTAACTATCTAACAACTGAGCAGTTTTTGCCCTCCTTTATCTCATTTTCTTTTCCTATGAAATAACATCATTATTCCAAATCTACCCTGAGGTACTACCATCCTGATGATCTGTATTACATGGTGGGTGTGGTAAAATGTGTTGTTCCCCATACCTAAACATGATAAAGGCCATCTATGAAAAACCCACAGCCAACATCATGCTCAAAGGGCAAAAATTAAAAGCAATCTCTTTAAGATCAGGAACAAGGCAGGGGTGCCCCCTTTCACCACTATTATTCAACATAGTTCTGGAAGTCCTAGCCACAGCAATCAGACAAGAAGAAGAAATAAAAGGCATCCAAATTGGAAAAGAAGAAGTAAAACTATCATTATTTGCAGATGATATGATATTATATATACAAAACCCTAAAGTCTCAGTCAAAAAACTACCGGACCTGATAAAGGAATTCAACAATGTGGTAGGATATAAAATTAATACTCAGAAATCAGAGGTATTTTTATACCCAACAATGAACTGTCAGAAAGAGAAATTAAGGAAACAATTCCCTTCATTATTTCAACCAAAAATAAAATAAAACACCTAGTAGTAAATTTAACCAAGGAGATTAAAACTTATACTCATAAAATTATAAAACATTGATAAAAGAAATTAAGGAAGATACAAACAAGTGGAAGCATATACTGTGCTCATGGTTAGGAAGAATAAACATCATTAAAATGTCTATATTACCCAAAGTAATTTATAAATTCAATGCAATACCGATTAAAATACCAATGACTTACTTCAAAGATATAGAACACATATTCCAAAAATTTATATGGAACCAGAAAAGAAAACAAATAGCCTCAGCTATCTTGAAAAGGAAGAATAAAGCGGGAGGTATCATACTTCCTGATATCAAGTTATACCACAAGGCCATTGTACTCAAAACAGCTTGGTACTGGCATAAGAACAGGCATATAGATCAATGAAACAGAAGAGAACCCATAAATAAACCCACACCTTTATGGACAACTGATATTTGACAAAGGTAAGAGCATACAATGGAGTAAAGACAGCCTCTTTAATAAATGGTGTTAGGAAAATTGGACAGCTACCTGTAAAAAAATGAAACTAGACCACCAACTTACACCATTCACAAAAATCAACTCAAAATGGATAAAAGACATAAATGTAAGCCGTGAAACCATAAGCATCTTAGAAGAAAACATAGCCAGTAAGCTCTCTGACATCTCTCTCAGCAATATATTTGCCGATTTATCTCCATGGGCAAGAGAAATAAAAGACAGGATAAACAAATGGGACTATATCAAACTAAAAAGCTTTTGCACAGCTAAAGACAATAAGAACAGAATAAAAAGACAAACTACACAGTGGGAGGACATATTCGACAATACGTCTGATAAGAAGTTAATAACCAAAATATATAAAGAACTTGTAAAACTTAATACCAGGAAGACAAACAATCCAATCAAAAAATGAGCAAAAGAAATGAATAGACACTTCTCCAAAGAAGACATACAGATGGCCAATAGGCATATGAAAAAATGCTTAATGTCACTAATCATTAGAGAAATGCAAATTAAAACCATAATGAGATATCACCTCACACCAGTCAGAATGGTGCTCATCAACAAAACAACACAGAATAAGTGCTGGCGAGGATGTGGAGAAAAGGGAACCCTCCTGCACTGCTGGTGGGAATGCAGACTGGTACAGCCACTGTGGAAAACAGTATGGAGATTCCTCAAAAAATTAAAAATCGAACTGCCTTTTGACCCAGCCATCTCACTTTTAGGAATATACCCCAAGAATACCATAGCACAGTTTGAAAAGGAGAAATGCACCCCCATGTTTATGGCAACATTTTTTACAATAGCGAAGATCTGGAAGCAGCCCAAGTGTCCGTCAGTGGACGAGTGGATTAAAAAGCTTTGGTACATATATACTATGGAATACTACTTAGTCATAAGAAATGATGACATCGGATCATTTACAATAACATGGATGGACCTTATACTGAGTGAAAGAAGTAAATCAGAAAAAACTAAGAACTATTTGATTCCATACATAGATGGGACATAAAAACGAAACTCAGAGACATGGACAAGAATGTGATGGTTATCAGTAGTGAGGGATGGAAGGGGGGGGAGAGGAAGGAAAAGAAAGGAGTTGGGGGAGGGGAGGTGCACAAAGAAAACCAGATAGAAAGTGACGGAAGACAATTTGACTTTGGGTGAGGGGTATACAACATAATCAAATATCAAAATAACATGGAGATGATTTCTCTGAACATGTGTACCCTGATTTATCAATGTCACCCCATTAAAATTAATAAAATAAATAAATAAAAAAACAACCCATGGCTACTCTCTTCATTATGCCCATAACACAATACTGTGTACAGGCTCCTGTTGTAACATGTACCACACTAGTGGACAGGCAGCCCCTGGGTTACGAACAAAATAGCTTCTGTGGGTTTGAAAATGTTTAGGTATTTATATGCACAGAAAGGTAAAAATAAATACTGTTAAGATAAACATCTAAGTTTCATTTAGCAGGTAAATTTACCTGTGCCAACTTACGAATTCAACTTAACAACAAACCTACAGAAACTATCTCGTTCATAACCTGGGGACTGCCTGTATTTATCTAGATTTCTTCCATACAAAACTAACTTCCTAGAGGTCAAAGGCCATTTTAAAAAGGACCTTGTAATCACATTAAGGCAGGGGTCGGGAACCTATGGCTCGTGAGCCAGATGTGGTCTTTTGATGGCTGCATCTGGCTCGCAGACAAATCTTTAATAAAACAATAATGTTAAAAATATAAAACATTCTCATGTATTACAATCCATTCATTTCCTACTACTCATGTTCATGGTTGTGGGTGGCTGGAGCCAATCACAGCTGTCCTCCGGGACAACACCAAATTTTTATTGGATAATGTGTAACGTTCACGGGTTGTTGTATGGCTCTCACGGAATTACATTTTAAAATATGTGGCATTCATGGCTCTTTCAGCCAAAAAGATTCCCGATTCCTGCATTAAGGGTTCTGGATTTTATCATGAAAAAAAAAATGCGTTGTTCCCAACCTGATTTACAAAACATAGGTTTACAAGGTCAAGTAGTTTGGGGGAAGGTGTCACACTCCTCCAATAAAGTTTCCTTAGACATGCACATTGGCATATAAAAGACTAAATATGGCCCACAAAAATAAAACATGTATGTATAACTTCCTTGTATTCATTCATTTCAAAATCTGTTTCTGTCATAAATTCTGTGAGTGGTTTCACATTGTCCACATTAATGTCTCATCGTCAAGCCAAATCTTCCCTCAGCTAAAATGAAACAAAGAACTCAGCTTGACAGCATTAGTGTTTCAGATTGGGAAGAACATGACAGTGACAGATTCTAACACTTGTATGAGACAAAACTAGCTTGGGTGTCCTTTTTCCCACTAAGCAATGACATGATGCTCTGAGGGAAACACAATAACCACGGTGAAAGACAGAGGAATCAAAGAGATGTTAAGGAGGTACTCGAAGTCATCCCGCCAGTAACTGGGGACTGTGGAATTGGCTGCTGTTCTTTTAGATTCCATTTCATTTGATATATAGGTTATTCTTAGTTTCAAATTGCATCTCTCACTTTAGCAAAGTCCCAATCTGTCCTTAGATTTTGAAGTAACTTAACTGGCATAATGTTTTTAAAATTTAAATTACTATATGTCGTGGGACCATGCTGGCATTCCTCCTCCCCAAAGCACCTTTGGGTTTAAGAACATTTAAAAAAAAACTATATAATTATTACTTATTTTAGAAAAGGTGGCAGCCAAGGATTTTAATGATATGAAGCATCAACATAATATGCTTCAGAAACCAAAAGCAATAGTAAAATGTTAACAATTTTGATGAGATTAAGACAAATTATAAACCCAACATTTAAACAACACACTCACTGGGATTACCTAGAATAGCAGTACTTGTTCTGTGTAACAATATTATTTTTTTAACAAAGCATACTGGAAAGGCAAAGTTTTAAACTTTAAATGTTAATGGTGGGGATGATAAGACAACTGTGAGATACTTTTTTGTTTTCTTTAAGATCTCTGGGACTAAAATCTCATTTAAAAGTGATATGTAAAAATAAATCATACACTAAATAATGATTGGCTTCTTTTTTGGACAAGTAAATAATCTCTGCTGGTTCTTAGACTCCTTCAAGGCAAAATATTTTCCCTACAGTGCCAGCTGAGGGCCAGCCTCCAGCTCTGGACGCTGATGGACCGCAGGGGAGACCAGCCGCCATGGGGACGCCATGTGGTGCACAGTGAGGGCCCCACAACTTCTGCTTCTCTGTTGCTGCCAAGTCCCCTGATGGGGCAGTCGGCCAAGAAACTTAGGGAGGAACACTTTAGGGGCCAGCAGACCTCTCCAGAGCAGAGGAGAGCCAGGAAAGACAGAAGACTGATCTGAGAATGACTTCTTAATAAAGGAACAGCATACACACCTATTTATACTATTATTGTTCACATCAAAATGTGTGTATAGCAGTCAGAATAGGCGCTCATCTAGAATTCTATAGTTTAGAAAGCCCGGTTAGCTTATATTACTTAATTGTGCTGAGGTCATTGTTAAACCTGGGAGGTCATTGTTATTAATGAGGAAACAAGGGTTCAGAGAGGAGCATTAATTTACATAAGATTACATAGAGGGGATGTAACATTTAAACACATATCAATATCTTCTAGCTCTTTCTTTCTCCTGCTCTCTCTCCACACATATAGATACATATATACAATTTATATATAATCATGTTATATACATATATATACATACACATATATATACACACACACATATATACATAAATTTTCTTAGCATTTTGCAGCCTTCTCCATCACTTATTAATTTCAACCAGGTATTATGCATATTACTTTTTAAAATGTTTTTCTAAATATATAAAGATAAAATATATGCTCCCCCATATAAAGATTTGGCAACCGATAAAGCAGTTCTGATACTTCAAATGGTCATGCTGTTTTAAATAATTAGACTGGCTGACCTTTA
Source organism: Saccopteryx bilineata (assembly GCF_036850765.1). Lineage (NCBI taxonomy): Eukaryota > Metazoa > Chordata > Mammalia > Chiroptera > Emballonuridae > Saccopteryx > Saccopteryx bilineata. The sequence goes on from NC_089495.1 coordinate 141,855,241, forward strand.
GAAGCAGAGGGATTTTGCAAAGAAATTTCACTCACTGTGAACCTCAGTGTTAAAATCACTTCCTAGAATTATGTCATTAATTTTTAGCAAAATCTTACTAGCAGCCTGGTTTCCTCATTCCCAGTTCGATGTTGCCTTCACTGCCTAATAAGCCCCCACATGTGCCTATATGCCACCTACTGTGACATTTATTGGTGTAGTTTCTGCTTAATTCCTCTATGCCTTGGTAGACTGTGTATGCCGGGATAGCATGGATGCCATCAGTTGTTTGTATATCTGAAATCTCACACCTAAAATCATCTCCTAATTTAACATGTATAGAGGGATGACTGTTTGAGTATTCTATATTGGTTAAATATTTTTTAAAGATCCTTTTCCTTGAAAGATTCCTTCATTCTCATGTCGAATCTGGGAAACACAGAGCAAAACTATCATTATCCCTTTTTGCATATGAAGAAAATAGCTATAAAATTTAAAACATTCCCTAGTAAGTATATAACAAGTATATAGTATAGCAAGGTCTTTGACCATGATTAGAGGTCCTTTTCTTTCCTGAGGTTATTGTGTTCACAGGTCCGGCATTTAAAAAGGTCCCCTATAAACTTGAACTTTAGTATGACTCCAACAAGAGAGAACTAAATTTAATATGGAAAAAAGCCTATTTTGTTCATTAGATAAACAAACAAAATATATAAAAACAGACTCATAGACACAGAATAAAGACTGACAGCTTGCAGAGGAAGGAAATGTTGCAGTGCTGGGTGAAAAAGGTGAAAGGATTAAAAAAAACCCTCACAGACACAGAGAACAATGTGGTTAATTACCAGAGGGAAAGGGGGGTATGGGGTGATAGAAGAGGGTAAAGGGGAAATAAATGGTGATATAAGAAGACTTGACTTACCTGACCAGGCAGTGGTGCAGTGGATAGAGCATTGGACTGGGATGTGGAGGACCCAGGTTCAAAACCCCGAGGTCACTCTCTTAAGCGTGGGTTTATCTGGGTTGAGCAAGGCTCACCAGCTTGAGCTGAAGGTCGCTGGCTTGAGCAATGGGTCCTTCGGTCTGTTATAGTCCCCTGGTCAAAGCACATATGAGAGAGCAATCAATGAACAACTAAGGTGCCGCAATGAAGAATTTATGCTTCTCAACTTTCTCCTTTCCTGTCTGTCCCTATCTGTCGCTCTCTCTGTCTCTCTCTGTCACACACACACACACACACACAAAGACTTGACTTGGGGTAGTAAATACACATGAAATATAGATTGTGCACCTGAAACCTAAATAATTTTATTAATCAATGTCACCTCAATAAACTCAACAACAATTAACAATGAGCTTATCTTTCCCATATACTTACCATTTCCAGTGCTATGGGTGTTTTCACATAGGTCTTGTATATCTAGCACCCAGTTATTTTCTGCCTGAAGAATTGCCTTTAACATTCTTTATACTGCAGATCTGCCCACAATAAATTAATTTTTGAAAAAATATCTTTTTTTTTTTAATTTTTGATATATGTTTTCACTGTCTATAAAATTCTAGGTTGGAAGTGTCAATTTCCCCCAACACTTTAAATATGTCTTTCTTTCTCTTCTGATTCACAAAGTTTCTGAAGAATCTGCCAAGATTTATAACCTTGCTCTCTGCATAATATGCCTTTTTGGACTCAGGCTTCTTTTATTTATTTTTTTGTATTTTTCTGAAGTGAGAAGCGGGGAGGCAGAGAGACAGACTCCTGCATGCACCCAACTGGGACTCACCCAGCATGGCCACCAGGGGGCGATGCTCTGCCCATCTGGGACATTGCTCCATTGCAATGGGAGCCATTTTAGAGCCTGAGGTAGAGGCCATGAAGTCATCTTCAGTGCCTGGGCCAACTTTGCTCCAATGGAGCCTTGGCTGCGGGAGAGGAAGAGACAGAGAGAAAGGAGAGGAGGAAGGGGTGGAGAAGCAGATGGGTGCTTCTCCTGTGTGTCCTGGCCTGGAATCAAACCTGGGACTTCCAAATGCCAGGCTGATGCTCTACCACTGAGCCAACCTGCTAGGGCCTGAACTCAGGCTTCTTTTAAAGTTTTCTTCTTCATCACTCCTGTTTTTTAAAATACTTTTAATATGATGTGTGTTGTTTTGTGACATTTTTGGAGTTTATCTGTTTGTGTTTCACTTAACATTTGTGTGGTGCATTTATAGTTTTATAATTTTTTTAAAAACCTCTGACCATTATTCTTTGAAATATTGCTTCCTGTGCCTCCTTTTTCCCTTTTTAACAGGAACTTTGCACATATTAAACTACTTGATAGCATCTTCCAGGTCACTAACGCTTGATTTATTTTTCCTTTATTTGTATTTACTATTGAGTTTTGGTTTATTAAATTATCTTGCTTTGTCTTCAAGTTCATTTCTCACTTCTTCTTTGGTAACTAGTATTTTATTAAGCCTACCCAGTAAATTTTTTATATTAGATACTATTTTCTTTTTACCTAGAAAATCTCATTTATTCTTTTCATACATTCTATTTTTCTTTTCAAAAGTCAGAACTTTTTAAACCCTTAAATATATTTATAATATCTGTGTCCAAGTCCTAGCCTAGTGATGTCGTCATTGTTTTTATTTCTGTTTTACCTGTTTTTTCCCATGAATGAGTCATATTTTTTATTGAATGGCATATTTTTAAAGTTTTATACTTTTGAGTGCCATACTTGTTTGCCTTACTTTAAAAGTTGTTGGTCTGTGCTCTTGCGGCCTTTTGAGGTTGCTTTCTAAGGTTTCTAGGGATAAATCTAGGGCAGTTTTACCCTGAGGGTAGGTTACCTTACGATTAAAGCAAACCCTCTTGGGACTTCTAATAGGACCCAAACACTGAATCTCTGCATTCTGGTGAAAACAAAAAGCACCCATTCTCCAGTAGCTGTACTTTGACTAGCCTTGAGGAATTTCAGTCAATCCCATGGGAAAACCTTCTGTAGATTTGTTACTCTTTCCCTAAATAATTTTCTCTTCTCCAGTCCTCTCCTCTAAAAAGTCTAGACCTTTGAAGTTCTACAGATTGCCTTCTCTTCTCTTAACTTAGCAAAACCATGTCTCTGAATAACTCCTCTTCGTTCAGCAGGTTGAGGAAGGTGTTGAGGTCTGTGTCACAAGTCAATGTGGAAAGGAGACTTTTCTTATTTGAACTCTAAATTTCTAAGTGGCAAACTCTGCACAACAAGGATGGATTGGCTACTCAGGAGAATCTGAGTGAAACTTTCTCCTTTACTATTTCCTGTTTCCCGTCTCTATCCCCTCTTCTCGAACAACACTGAGATTTTACTACGGTCTATGCTTTGAAGCAGCTATTACTGTAAGTCCTTGAGTGTGTTGTTAACTCATATTTTAAAGGCCTTTGCTAATACCCAAATCAGATCATCTGTTTGACATTCATGAGGAAAGTTAGAATGAAAAAAAATCAGCGTTAGAATTAGTGATATATAACATTATATTCTAGGTAATAATGCAAAGTCACAAAGAAATGTTGGCAGGCTTGCAGCCATGCAGGTCAGACATGTTAAACTGCTCTGCGGGCAATTTAAGAACTCTGAATACTGTAATACATAAATATGATTAGCTTAACCTAGGAAACCTCATTAATAAAACACAATCAGCTTTGATGACCACACAGTGTATTAGGGACTCTCATCTCTGTTTTAGAAATTCTAATGCTTTGTGGGTTTCAAATGCAGGATTGACTTCTTTCTAAGTAGTTTTCAATTTGCCAAAAAACAGTATTTTTATCACCTTTCTTTTATAAATATAAACTATTGTATTTTGTATTTTTGTATATTTATTGATCTTTTACTTATCCACCATGGAAAAGATACAGAAAAAGGAAACAGAAGATCTGAGTTTGTAATTTATTATCAATCTAGTGACCTTGACCATGTCCCTTAACCTTTCTCAATACATTCAACAAAATAAGAGTCACTTATTACTCATAGAATTTGCTCACATCAGCTGTAAAAATAAGTGTGAATGAATTTTATAAACAAAAAAATATTTTGTATTAATTGTTGATAAAGATTTACATATTCATTTAGTCATCTTCTCAAGAAGGAGTAAGCCCAGGACATAATTCCTAAATCAGTGATTTAATATGGCGGTCCTCTTCCCCAGCTTGACTTCATAAATCTCTGAGTTTGAAGACTATAAAAAGAGATAATGAAATACACTATTGCCTGCTGTGATGTATGCCCCCAACTCTTAAAAGTCACTTAACCAGAACTTCTCTAACCTTGGCTTCACTGAGCCCTACCTACGTTCACAAGCTTTTTAAATAGAGGCACAGTTCCTTTTTTACCTCAGTCTCAGCAGTGAAAAATAAAAAAGGGAGAGCAATGTGACATCATCCAAAAAACCAAAGAAAAATGGAGACTATTTCAAGCCATATTGAGCTTTTAAACTTTTAATCACACTTTTGAAAGCTCTATTCTCTAGCACTTAGAGTCCAGTTAGTCTTGGCCCAGATGACAGCTCTTCTTGGGGAGAAATGGAATGATAGGAAATTCCCTCATTTCATGTACATGTAGGAAATCATCAGTGACAATCACATTTTATTTTTTAAATCTAAACATTTGAATGGTCAGCATTACTGTAGTGAGAAATATTAATAACACCCTAGAAGGAAAACTCAGTTGAAAATCAGAAGAATTACCTTTATAAATTCACATTTTCAACTTTATAATTACCCTGTGCAACCTCTTAGGGCTAATGACACATAGAAGACTCACTGGTTTCTTGTAAATACCTGTTTGATGTTATTTTCAGAATCACCTCAATGAGTAGGAATATTACTTCATTATAGTATCCCCATGCTATGTCATACACTGAGAGAAGCACTCTTTCTTTTTCCATTTCTTATGCTGGTGTTCTCCAACTCTGTGATTTTACTGAAACATGCTCATGAAATGAGAATTGTGCATGGTTAAGATAATCCAAGTTGTAGAACTTTGAACAACATAAAACATCTCTAAATATGATGGATAAATATGATGGATATTTAGAGATGTTTTATGTTGTTCAAAGTTCTACAACTTGGATTATCTTAACCATGCACAATTCTCATTTCATGAGCATGTTTCAGTAAAATCACAAGATAGAAGGTGACAGAGGACAATCTGACTTTGGGTGGTGGGTATGCAACATAATTGAACGACAAGATAACCTGGACTTGTTATCTTTGAATATATGTATCCTGATTTATTGATGTCACCCCATTAAAAAAATAAAATTATTAAAAAAAAATAAATATCCATTATAGAGTAAAAGTTATATTCTCAAATTATTAATATGTTCCCACAGGAAAGAAAACTGAATCCTCAAAAGGATAAAGCATAATTATGTCACTGTTTTTATTTTGTATTCTCTTCAGTCCTAGACTGAGTGGTCTTGGGATTCTGGTTGGCTATCCGGGAGTGATGCATGCAATCCAGTAGCCAAGGGGAAGTCATCAATTTGTGAAAGTCTTCTGTGAAATTAAGTAAGATAAGTGACTTTTGGGTATGTCCACCAACATGTCATTGACAAGTATGATATGAGTAGCAGCTTACAGTGATGGGAATTCCAATGGGAAAGAGAATAGGATGGGTTAGGATGCAGGACATATAGAAGTACTAAGCTTATTTTTTTTCCATATATACAAATACAGAATACATTCATGTGAGTCTAATAAAGATGAATTTTTATATATGTGCATTAGCCATTAAGGAGATCCAAACAAGAAAGAGAAATTGGTGATTTGGAGAGAGAGGTAGGATGGTTGCAGGAGTGCTACTATTGCCCCAATGGGGTGACATCTAAGAAGACTCTTGAGAAATAAATAGAAATTATCTAGACCTCTAAGGGAATGTAGCTAATATTAAATGCATAACTTTCACGCAAAATTTAAACAAAACTTTAGCCCATATATATTCTAGATCAATGTATTAAAAAATGTCTAATCCTAAACTAATGAAACTCTTATCCTCCAAAATATATTTGATTTTGATTTATCTTTCATTAATTGTTTGAATTTTTTGTTGTGAAATATCCATGTTTTTGTTTTTAAAGATGCTAAATAATAATGACATATAAGGGGTCAAAAAGAGTTTTTTTCATCTTATTTAAATTAATTGAAGCATAAAAATATTTGTTATATCTGGTTCTGTTGCTTAACTGTGACTATATTTTCTGCTCCTTCAATTTGAAAAACATTTTTTCTATTATTAATTTCTATCATATCTCTTAGTTATTCAGGAGGGCTAAAAAATAGATAAAGAAAGAAAACATTCTTGTCTTCCTTGATTTTAAACTAAAGAGCAGAATGCAGACACATGAGAAATTGATTGTTCTAAATGCCTTTTCTTGTGGCTCCTGGTTTTTATTACCCCCTGCTCTAGTACCCTTGCCACAATTCCATCCCCGAGACAGTCTCTTGGGTTTGATGTTCAACTCTTTCTTATCAAGTTATATTTCATGTTCAACTTTCATGTGCACAGTTTATTTACTTTTATTCTCGTTAAATGCAATGTGTGTGCCTTTTTTGTGCTGTATTCTGAATGTAGCTGGATATACAATAGAATTAGTCCATTCCTTCTAGGATCTAATGATCTAGATTTAGGGGCAACCAGGGAGACACGTACAATAGAGTTTAGTAAGTAGCACACTGTGTGCACAAAGCACAAATGTGTGGAGACCAAAGACTTCTTCTCAGACTGCTGGGTCCAAGCCCTGCTTTCCCATTATGGAACGTGAAAGCTTAAACATGTTACATTCACTAGCAGACTTAGTTTTTTGATCTGTAAAATGACAATAATAATAAAGTCTTCCGCATTGAGTGTAAGGGTCCATGCAAAACCCTGAGAACAAGCAGGCAGAGTAAGTGTGCAGGAAGTGACAGTGAAGGCCCCAGCCAGTTAGCTCAGATGGTTAGAGTATTGACTGGAAACACCAAGTTTGCAATTTGATCTCTGGTCAGGGCACGTACTGGGAGCGAACAATGAACGCACAACTCAGTGGAACTACAGATGCTTCTCTCTCTCTCTCTCTCTGTCTCTCTAAAATCAATCAATAAAAATGAAGTAATAACTATGTTATTGTCATTGATCAAGAAAAAAATTGTTGAAGGAGATGACTGCTTTGTATAAATCCCAGCAATTCTCATAATAAAGATTCCAGGGAACTGTTTCATGTCTTGCATGCCAGCCACTGGGCACAGCTCAATGTCAAAAGCCAGCAACATTCTATCTGGGAAATATTTGAAGGCACAATTTACAGATAAGGAAACAGGCTCAAATAGGTTAGGAAACTTTCTCAGAGATACTGTTTAGTATGAAACAGAGATGCAAATCAAGTATAAGAAATCTGTCTCCATGCTGTGCATCTGTTACTCTGAACAGAGCCATCTGTCCCCTTGACTGTTACCTACTCACAGTAAGCTATGATGTGCTAGGGCTATGCAGTCACTGCACCAGCAAAGAGAAGCCCAGATTTTCTCTGGCCACTAACCTAAATGCCTTGGTTCATTCTGATTGTATAGAGGAGTAAGCAAAATCAAGTCATTTTAATTTTACTTTAAAGGAATGTTATAGTGAGTTCAGTTAGGAGAAAGGTTCTTATCTTTTGACCAGTAAGAGAATATCCCCCTAGAAATGATTATCTGAACACATCCAGTATTTGAAATAGCAATGGTAGAATATAGTCACTTCACTCAATATGTGTTTAGAGATTGCAAGAAAATGAAAATTTCTACCCGATAGGAAGCAGTTTGAATTATTGATGGTCTGATACTCTCGCATGGATTTTCTCTTATAGTTCTGAGTCACCTGCAAATTGGAGATGTTAAAAATCATACTATGTTATTTTAGAAAGGGGTTGGAAATTGAGATTTGGAGTTCATGATATTTCAATGTTAACCATCCTCTGATGTCTCTTTCCTTATCCAAAATTTTCACATTAATATCCTGGGGCCAAATGCACTGTGTCAATGGAATAAGCCATCAGCTTGATCTTAAATCTATTTTATCCATGCCCCAAGCATAAAACCTGTCTATCTACCATGCCAGCTGAGCAAAATATTGACTTTGCAAAATTCTAACTAGTTACTGTCCTTTGTGTGTGTACTTATAACCTTTGGCCATGCACTTGAGTTAGGAAAGATACCAACTGTTTTTTTGGGAGACTGTTATTTGAGGTTAATTTTTTCTTCTTTACATTCTTACACTATTTTTATTACCTGGAAATTACTCAACAAATACCTGTAGGAATAATCATTTCCATAATGAATTATTTTCCATTAACAAGGGCACATAATTACTTGTTCACGTGTCCATATTTATAATGTGGTTTCATAACAGAACACAAATATTATTTCTCAACAAAAATCTATCTGCATTGCATCTATACAGTCCAGAGGGGTTTAAAATAAACTGGATCATTTCTTTATCAAATTTTGAATTACAATCACATCAGCATTTTATTATCATCTGCTTTAACATTAACGGAAAGTTCAGAAGAATAACTACGTTGAGCTCATTCTATGGCGTCTTTATTCAGCAAGTACACGTTCTTTCCCCAGGGGCTTTCTTACCCAATAATTTACCAATTGCAACTTGAAAATGCTATCAACAACTTTTTAACTTTTAAATAATGCTTTTCTTTTTTTAAAAAAGAAAAGTCTTCCTTATATTCCTTATATTTAATATTGAGTCAGCCATCATAAATATTTTGGGTCCAAAATACTAAGAAAAACAGTGGTAGTGAAAAGTATAACTCACCTTTTTTAATGGTGTGGTGAGTTTTTAAGTTATATAATAATTAAAAATAATAAGCATAGTTTCATAAGCCAAGTCACTTTCAAGAAGTGATGTCCTACAAGTTATTTTCGCATTTTTTTTTAAACTGGATTCTTTTTTATTTTTTATTCATTTTTAGAGAGGAGACAGAGAGAGAGACAGAGAGAGAGAAGGGGGAGGAGCTGGAAGCATCAACTCCCATATGTGCCTTGACCAGGTAAGCCCAGGGTTTTGAACCGGCGACCTCAGCATTTCCAGGTTGACGCTTTATCCACTGCACCACCACAGGTCAGGCTATTTTCGCATTTTAATAAAATAAAGATCCCAAATATAAATTTATTTTAGAAAACTTTGAATGACAGAGCTAGAATATCAACTCAAATGAGGTTTTTTTTTAATAAATAAATTTTTATTTTAATGGGGTGACATCAATAAATCAAGGTACATATATTCAAAGAAAACATTTCCAGGTTATCTTGTCATTTAGTTCTGTTGCATACCCATCACCCAAAGAGAGATTGTCCTCTGTCACCCTCTATCCAGTTTTCCTTGTACCCCTCCCCCTCCCCTCTCCCTCCTTTCCTCCCCCCACCCCCCCGTAACCATCATACTCCTGTCCATGTCTCTTAGTCTCACTTTTATGTCCCACCAATGTATGGAATTCTGCAGTTCTTGTTTTTTTCTGATTCACTTATTTCACTCCGCCTAATGTTATCAAGATTCCACCATTCTGCTGTAAGTGATCCGATGTCATCATTTCTTCTAGCTGAATAGTATACCATGGTGTATATGTGCCACATCTTCTTTATCCAGTCTTCCATTTTTTTTTACAGTGATTAAAAGCCTTTAAGCAAACTCTTGGCCAATACAGCAAAAATACATAAAAGAGTAGTGTCCTTAACATGTTCACCAAGTCCAAGTTGGCCCCATCACCATGCCAAATCCCTGAAAAATGCAACCCAACTACAGTTCAGTCTGTTAGGAGCTGTCACAGGAAGCAGGAGTCCAGGAAAAGTCCCCATCCAGGAAAATTCCACATGGCACTAGAATTGTTGTCACCATTCTATACTTTGCAGCTCATGTCCAAGTCCCAATGACCGCTGCTTCTAGCTGGTAATGATTCAGGTAGACTGGAAAAGCCATTTGCAGCATGCGTGGATATGGAGCTTCTGTTCTCCTCTGCCAGTCTCGGTGTGGCTTCTTCAATGTTCCTTGGTTGAAGAGTCCTCTTAGTTTAGTCCAAAGTTGGTTTTTCCAGATGATAGTTCTTAAAATTAGTTTGTAATCCACTTTGGTTCTGGGAGGTAGATGTTGGTACGTCTGCCTACTCCAGCGCCATCTTGTCTCCTCAAATGAGGTCTTCAATGATTTATTTCTTCAATGGGAATCGGTCACCTAGTGCCTAGATTTCAGAACCCACATAAACATTTTCCCCTGAAAGGAACAGATTCCTGTTAGGGGAACAATAACACCCAGACTAGCTTATCATTCCAGAAGTGTCATAAAGTAAGACGATCATGCCTAAAGAACTTAGAGGAACTTCCAATTCCAGGAATAAATGAAAAATAAGGAATAAATAAAACAAGATAGAAGACATCATATTTTAAAGAGATGAATTTATGATGATAGTTTTCCATGAATGGTTTTTTACCTTTTGAGTATACAAGAAAAGAAACTTGTTTTAAAAGAGATAAAGGGATAAAATAGATAATAGACAATGCCTTTATTATATAGGCTATACAACAGGGTAACCAAATAAGGGATTATGGCAAGTTTCTTGTTTATAGAAGCATCGCAGCTGGTAAGTGCAGAAGGGACGGATAGTTGTATATTACCATTTTGCTGCCTATATTGGGTTAATGGATTTAGGCCATGATCATCAATAGTTATTAATTTCACAAAACATTTTGGAAAAACTAAGAGCTTTTGACATATCTAGAGCCCTTTCTAGGTGTCTGGTTTTTATTTGTTCATCATTTTTATTGAATTTATTGGTTGAAAAAATTATATAGCTTTCAGGTGTAAAATGCTCTAATACGTCATTTGTATATTGGATTGTTTTTTGGATTCATCTATATTGGATTATTGTCTTTTTTCCCCCCTTCTTTCAATCTTTGACTTGAAATACAGAATCTTTGTGTCATTCTGAATGGGTTAGGAAACTCCAAAAGACCACAATCACACTGTAACTTCTAAATTCTACACAATCTGTTCTGTTGAGATCTCTCCTGGGACTGCTCTGGCTAACCCTCATAACTTCATCTCCAAAAATGGCCACAGCCACCTCATCTACGCTGCCACCAGAGATAACTTCCTAAATCACTCTGACAATCAATCAAGTTACTTCATTTGGCAGACATTTCCAAAGCTTTTCCCTGAGAATGCCTCTATACTAGCAATTTTTAATCAGTGTGCTGCAAGGGACACATGGGTGGGCTGCAAGAACTTTGAAAACATGTAATACTTGACTATTCAGTCAGGGGCACAGACCTCTTTTCCCTTAGAGTGTCAAATAAAAAAATTACAACAGCCAATACGATAATAGCAAGCAACCCAGTGTGAATGAATCAAAGTTATATCTATTTTTTGTCAGATCATCAAGAGGTTATATATATAATATTTTTGTTGTTGTGCCGCAGAAGTTTAGTAATTAGTACATGTATGCCATGAGATGAGAATGGTTAAAAATCGTTGACCCAGACTAACTTCATCTGGACATAATTCTTCCCACTTTACTTTCTGCTATATCCATTACAGTAATTTATAATCTCAGTCCAGTCAATGATGCCTTCATTTTCCAGGTCACATGTGGATGCGTGTGCTATTTCATAAGCCCATACTACTCTTACATCCAGCAGCATAAGATAGTAGATTTCAACATGTTAAAATATTTGAAAAGCATAATTCATTACTTTGTGTGTGTGTGAGCTGCTGTCTAAAATGTAAAAAACTTGGAAACTTGCAACAGGAAAGCATTTATTAATAGGCATAAAATCTATTTCTGCTCTAATGCAAGTTTCTGCAATGCAAATGGACTCATATCCAATGATTACAAAGGAGATTGATATCAATATAATATAGAAGTCAAGTTGATTTACTTACCTTGTTTCATTACATTAATAGTTACACGCCATCCAAGTTAGAGCAGCTCAATGAAAAGTACACCGAGACAGCAGACGGCCAGCCACAGAGGAATGGGTTATTGTAGCTGACGTTCATCTAGTCCTGGCTCTGTGTGGACATGCCCTTTCCTGTCTCCACCTGCTTTCCACATGGTTTCCTTATTCTGCATGCACTTCGCTCTTGTCTCTATAATTTAAATGTTTTTATTTAATGATTTTGGAGAGAGAGGAAGGAAGAGACAGAGATCAAGAGAGAAATATTGATTTGTTTTTTCACATGCATTCATTGGTTGATTTGTATGTACCCTGACTGGGGATCAAACCGGCAACCTTGGTGTATTGGGGTGATGCTCAAACCAATTTAGCTCCTGGACTAGGGCCTTTTCTCTGTAATTTAGCAGCTTCAGTCTTATTTGCACAACCTGGTAGCATTAACCTCTGCTTTAATGTTAAATTCTAATATATTTTCTAGCATTTTTTTATTTTGTACAAATTTTACATTTTTATGGTGCAAGTATTGATATTGTATTTGTATCATACTGTATTTTTCCATAAAGATCTATTGATTTGAATGGTTTGCCTAAAACACTATATTTTTCCTATCATTTTTCTTAGAAGACAGGTTATTCAGGAATGCATATATCAAGCTACAGTGCTCAGTTCAGTAACGTTAAAGAGAAAACTTATAAATATTCAGAAAAGGTTTTCTCTGTTTTCCTCCAGGCACATGGGGGTATTAGCTTCAGACTTATCTACAGTGACTTTATTTTAGCCCCTTCACTTCTAACATTTAAGAAGCTAGTTTTTTTTAGTGTTTTAATTGAATTTTTGGAGGTAACATAAGTTAATAAAATTATAAAGGTTTTGGGTATGCTATTCTATAACACAGCATCAGTACACAGAATTGTGTGTTCACCACCCCAGGTCAGCTTTCCTTCTATCACCATTTATCCCCTTTCTACCCCCCCCCCACACTCCTTTCCTTTTCTCTTCTGTTTGAGTTTTTTTCTTTGCTTAAGCCCTTCAAGCTTTTCCAGCCAGACCCCCAACCCTTATCCCTTCTGACAGCTCTCAGTCTGTTCTCCATATCTTATGAGTCTGTTTCTATTTTGTGTGTCAGTTCACTTTGCTCATTAGGTTCCATATATAAGTTAAATCATACAGTACTTGTCTTTCTCTGACTGGCTATTTCACTTACCATAAATTTAACAAAGACTATAAAAGAACTATACACAAAAAATTATAACACACTGCAAGAAAAAACTGAAGAAGATACAAATAAGTGGAACCATATACCGTGTTCATGTCTAGAAAGAATTAACATCTTTAAAATGTCCATACTATCCAAAACAATCTGTAGATTCAATACAATTCTTATCAAGTTACCAATGGCATATTTCACAGAACTAGAATGAACAAATATCCTAAAAATTTATACAGAAGCACAGAAGACCCCGAATAGCAACAGTGATCTTGAGAAAGAAAAAAAACAGTTGGATGAATCACACTAATATATCAAATTATACTACAAGGCCATAATAATTAAAACAGCATAGTATCAGCAGAAACTACTTTTATCTTGGTCTATATTCTATGGCTTTATTTAACTTTCCTAAGATGATATTTCTAAACCTGTAATCTGGCTCTGATTTTCACTTCATCACCTCCAATTTCTTTAATACTTGACGTTTTAACAATAATTACCTTCTAATCTTTGATTAATAGAGTGACTTGTTTTATGATCTTACTATAAGAGATGGGTTTTGATTATTTTTAAATATGTCTTACAATACTAGCCAATCTAAGTAGGATAGAATTAGCGGTATCTCACAAATAATATAAGGTCCTCTAATATCAAGTTGGGAATATATTCTACTCTAATGGATAAAATTTCAGATGTATTTTTTTTACAGTGTCATTCCCAATTGTCTTGGCTTGCCTATCTGAGAGTTTTGAAAGCATGCAGATGTCCACATCATTAACCCCCTTTTTTAATCTTCTGTTTACATTTAAAAATAAACTACTGTTCTCTCCAGACTAAAATCTCATATTTTGGATATGAGCAATGATATTAATTTACTGAAAATAACATAGATAAAAATAAATTAAAATGGTCTCTGGGAAAATACACAACGTATTAGTATCTATTAGCTATATACTCAGTAGATTTTTTTTCCTCCAGCCTTCTCACCTTCACCTTCAACCTTCCAAATAGAACATCTCTCAGAATCTATCATCACGTGGACACTCATGTATCTTTCCATAATCAACAGGGAGCCAACTTTGTGCAATTTTTTGTTTTACATCATTTGTGGAGTATTTTTATGAATTATAAGGTTAGCAGGTTTATCATGGCATAGAATCTCTTCAAACTAGCTCTTGCTTTTTCTCCAGCTACATGCCCCCTCCCTCTAATTTGCTGTGCCTATGTACTTGATTTTTTGCCATCTGGATTCTTAGCACTTTCCTGCTCTCTTCCCTTTGTGAATACCTCTCCATCTTCCTAAAAGGAACACCCTACTCATTCATCTTAAAAATTCCTTCTCTTTATTCAAGTCTAAACTTAAGCTCCTCCTTTCCTACAAATTTCTCCCTAATCTACCCAGCTGAATTTATATCACCATTTTTATGCTTTTATTGAATCTTGAAATACTTCTATTATAGCATTTGATACAGGTTATATGACTATAGATTTGGCTATTTATTCATTAAACCAGTGGTCCCCAACCTTTTTTGGGCCACGGACCGGTTTAATGTCAGAAAATATTTTCACGGACTGGCCTTTAGGGTGGGACGGATAAATGCACAAAATAAAATTATGCAACTGGCTTAAAAACTGTGGTATTTTTAAATATAATTGTCAAACTTATGAGACAAGTGTCAAGAGTGAGTCTTAGACAGATGTAACAGAGGGAATCTGGTCATTTTTAAAAAATAAACCATCGTTCAGACTTAAATATAAATAAAACAGAAATAATGTAAGTTATTTATTCTTTCTCTGTGGACTGGTACCAAATGGCCCACAGACCAGGGTTGGGGACCACTGCATTAAAACATGAGTTATTCGAGGGCAGGTACTGTATATTTTTTTCTACATTTTTAATGCCTGACACAATGGAACCCAATAATGTCTCAATGCATAAATCAAAGAATGGATCAAGGAGTCTATAACTCAAGTTTGGGGAGATGAGCTATACACACAAAAATGAATCTTTCAATTACTTATTCATGTATTTATTTGATACCTTTCTCCCTGTGCCGAATATTGTACATTGCAAGGAGAAGGCAAGAATGAGTAGCACATGAGCTTGACTGAGCAGAGCTCACTTTCTTATGAAGTAACTGCTATTTGAAGACTGTATTTCAGGTGCTAAGAAAATATTAATCGTACCTTGGCAATTGTGCTATTTCCATAAGAAATATAAATTACTGGCAATGCAACTCTGACATGCTGCACTATTTTACAGAATTCTTACTTTATTCTTGTTGAGTTTTTTAAAACTTATTCAAAACAAAATTGGTTACATTGTCTTTAAAATATCCTCTCATTTGATTCTTCTGAATCCTTTTTTAACTCAGAATTTTAATCCAGTGTTTATCTAATTAATGTCATCCTCTATGCTCAACAGAAGTATTAATTGGCATAGCTGAATTTCTTTTTTTTATAAATATTTTTTTATTAATTTTAATAGGGCGACATCAATAAATCAGGGTACATATATTCAAAGAAAACATGTCCAGGTTATCTTGTCATTCAACTCTGTTGCATACCCATCACCCAAAGTCAGATTGTCCTCCCTCACCTTCTATCTAGTTTTCTTTGTACCCCTTCCACCTCCCCCTCTCCCTCCTTCCCTACCCCCACCCCCCGTAACCACCATTTTCTTGTCCATGTCTCTTAGTCCTGTTTTAATGTCCCACCAACGTATGGAATCCTGCAATTCTTGGAGTTTTTTTTGTTTGTTCTTTTTTACTTCTTTCACTTCGTATAATGTTATCAAGATCCCACCATTTTGCTGTAAGTGATCTGATGTCATCATTTCTTATGGCTGAATAGTATATCATGGTGTATATGTGCCACATCTTCTTTATCCAGTCTTCTATTTTTTTTTTACAGTGATTAAAGTCTTTAAGCAAACTCTTGGCCAATACAGCAAGAATCCATAAAAGAGTAGTGTCCTTAACATGTTCACCAAGTCCAAGTTGGCCCCAACACCATGCCAAATCCCTGAAAAATGCAACCCAACTACAGTTCAGTCTGTTAGGAGCTGTCACTAGGAGCAGGAGTCCAGGACAAGTCCACCTCCAGGAAAAGTCTGCATGGCACTGGAATTGTTGTCACAATTCTATACTTTGCAGCTCACGTCCAAGTCTCAATGACCGCTGCTTCTAGCTGGTAATGATTCAGGTAGACTGGAAAAGCCATCTGCAGCATGTGTGGAGATGGAGCTTCTGTTTTCCTCTGCTGGAGAGATGAGACCAGGATGTTTTTCCCTGGAGCTCTGCGACTGTGGCTTGGTAAAGAGAACGTTAGGATACACTAAGCTGGGTGGCAAAGGTAGATTCATAATAGAAGTTGGCAAAAGGGGGAAGAGAGCTCTAAATTAGGAGTACATCCCAGCCTGAAATATGAGTGGGACATTGAGGTAGGAGGGATAAAGGAAACACTATATATTAAACAAAGCAGCAGAAAATAGGACTATCAACACCCCCAACAGAGATCTTCGAGGGAAGAATAAAAAACCGGACTATTCAGGCAAGACATAGTTAAGTGGCCCTTGTGCAAATGAGATCAGTTTACCTGCTTCTTGGAAGAAATACCTTAGGCTAGTCCACAGTTCCACAGTGCTGTAGATGGGGCTGACGGCCCCTTCAGCCTTCAGTGGCAAACCCCAGCATTCTGGGCAAGGTTAGGTCATAGGTGGCTGGAGCAGGGCTGGAAGAGACTGAACCCTCCCTTAGAGGAGTGAGGGGGAAGCCTACCTTCCAGTGTCTCTGTTTCTTCACAGCAGAGGCATGTAAGTCTGACAGGCTTTAGCTCAATGATCTTCCTTTTGACTATTGAAGCAGGACCCAGATGGCATCCTATGAGATCCCTTTGGGGCGTTGGAGCCTTTAAGGGTGTATCCTAAAAGCTGGTAGTTCCCCTGATCTCTATTGGGCTTTTTCTGCCTCTTAGTATCTTAAAAGCCATGCTCAGATCTCGCTGAGGGGTTTGAGGATCCCCATCCACCTATATAAATCTTTTTCATATATCTGGAGCTATTTGGAAAAAGACAAAACAGTGTTATTAGCTGGATCAAATAAAGAAGGTAGTAGTTTGCAGAAGAAAAAGATTTGTTCATCAGCATTCAAAAGAAATTTAAAAATTTTAAGTAAAAAGCATGATATGGTAGACCTGTAGGAGCTCCAGGATATGACTCCTCCCTTTTAAATTTTTTTAAATTGACCTTAAAATATTTGCTGGGTACACTTTAATAATACCTTGACTTTAAAGATTGTAAGAAATACACATAATTCGAAAGGTTTGACAAAATATAGTAAATGTTTTTGCTCCATACGCAGGAGCATTGTCAGTATAACCCATTTAGGAAATCCAATAACAGCACAATGCATACAGACAATGAGCTATAACATGCTTAGCAGCCTCTCCTGTTCTGACAGAGGTTACTACAAATCCAGAATATGTATCCACTGTAATGTGGACATAGGACTGTTTGCCAAGTGAAGGTATATGAGTAACATCCATTTGCCAAAGTTGTCCTGGTAGGGGTCCTTGAGGGTTAACTCCAAATGAAGGGGCAGATTGTAGTATAGGACACCTTGGACAGAATTTCCCAATCTGCTGTGCTGCTTCCTGAGAAAGTTGAAACTGTTTACACAGGGCTGCAGCGTTCTGGTGATGAATAGTATGAGACTGAATTGCTCGATCTGTCTTGGTTGTTCCAAATTATTTTCATTTGGGTAGCTTGATCAACAATGGCATTCCTAGGCCATGGACAGTTGGCTCAGTGGTAGAGCATTGACATGGTGCACAGGGGTCCTGGGTTTGATTGCCAGCCAGGGCACATGGGAGAAGCAACCATCTTCTTCTCCACCCCTCCCATTCTCCTTCCTCTCTGTCTCTTCCCCTCCCGCAGCCAAGGCTACATCGGAGCAAAGTTGGCCTGGGTGCTGAGGATGGTTCTGTGGTCTCTGCATGAGGTGCTAGAATGGCTCTGGTTGCAACAGAGCAACACCCCAGATGGGCAGAGCACCCCCCCTGGTAGGCGTGCCGGGTGGATCCCAGTCAGGCACATGCGGGAGTCTGTCTGACTGCCTCCCTATTTCCAACGTCAGAAAAATAATAAATAAATAAATAAATAAATAAATAAATAAACAAAGAAAAAAAGGGCATTCCCTTGTGCTAAAGCTCCAGGGAGCCTAGAGTGAGCTCGAGTATGTCCTATAAAACATGGAACTCTATGTTGACATACAAGTCTTTGAGAAGGAGGAACTGCTGAAATAGTTCATCAGCATTTGTCCCTAAGACAGCAGTCTTTATAGTGGAAACAGTATAAGTAAATATTTGCTGTCTGTATATAGATTAAAGGGGGAATATGGCAAATGCTGAAAAGCCATAACAATGGCATATAATTCTAGACTTTGAGCTGATTGTAAGTTGAGAGTTTCGGTATAAAGTTGTCCATTGATTTGCAAGAGTGATTTGCCATTTAGTGGAAGTTTCCCAGAGCCATTGTTGTTGATCCTTTGAAAAAAGGAACAACAATAATTTTGAGCCTCAAAACCTATAAGCTGTAAGGGTCGCCTATGCCCCTTGATAATCCAGGAGGCAACAAGATCAAAATATGGAAGTGCATTCCATGGGCTATTAGATGGTTCAATGTGCCCAAGCTGTAGCTGCTCTTGTACCAATTGAGCAACTGCCTTAAATTTCTCCTGAGAAAAGGGCCATTGGTTTACCCATACAGGATTATCTGATTTTCAAGTAATTGGGTCTGCACAATGCATTATTGAGGTAGCAGGAGCTACCAAGGCCCCTATGCTAAATTTTGATATCCTAATCCACACCTTCTTGTATTGGGTGCCACTTCTATGGGGGTGAGAATTCCTCGCTGTTCTTTCCCTAGATCCTTGGTGGGCAAAAATCCCCAATCAAGCATCTGAGTACTGACTAAACTGTTAGGACTGACAAGCAACACTCCCTTATTTTTCAAAACATCTCTACCTCACAAATTAATTGGCCATCCAGGGAGCACATAAGGCTTAAAATATCCAGAATGACCTTCTTAATCTTCCCAATGTAGAAAACTAGAACTTTGTTGAGGGAATTTACTCTGCCCTATACCTTGTAATTCTGTGGCTGCTGCATGAGTGGGCCAGAAAAAAGGCCAATGTAGCTTAGCAATAACAGATACATCAGCTCCAGTATCTAAAAGTCCTTTAAATTTATGCTCATGTATTGTTAGTTCCATTTCAGGGCGTTCCAGATCTATTTTTTTTAAATCCAATTGGCAAAATCAGAGAAGCCAAATCACCAATTTGCTTGGGGTCCCTTTTGCAGGATGTAGCCTGAGAAGCAGAATTAGTATCCTTATACTATTCTTTTAACTGCCTGAATTAGCCATGAAACACATTCTTTTTTTTTTTGATTAATTTTGATGAGGTTAATTGATAAAATTGTCTTCTCTCACCTTCTAACTGGTTTTATTTGTGCCCTTCCCCTCCCCCAACCCCATCCCTCTCCTCCCCCCAACCCTGTAACACCGAAACTGTTGTCCATTTCTCTGAGTTTCATTTTTACGTTCCACCTATGAATGGAATCATATAGTTCTTAGTTTTTTCTGATTTACTTATGTCAATCAGTATAATGTTATCAAGGTCTATCCATGTTGTGTAAAAGATCCGATGTCATCATTTCTTATGGCTGAGTAGTATTCCATAGTATATATGTACCAAAGCTTTTTAATCCACTCGTCCTCTGATGGACACTTGGGCTGTTTCCAGATCTTTGCTATTGTGAACATTGCTGCCATAAATATGAGGGTGCATTTCTTCTTTTCAAACAGTGCTGTGGTGTTCTTGGGGTATATTCTTAACAGTGGAATAGCTGGGTCAAAAGGCAGTTCGATTTTTAATTTCTTGAGGAATCTCCATACTGTTTTCCACAGTGGCTATGCACCAGTCTGCATTCCCACCAACAGTGCAGGAGGGTTCCCTTTTTTCCACATTCTCGCCAGCACTTATTCTGTGTTGTTTTGTTGATGAGTGCCATTCTGACTGGTGTGAGGTGATTTCTCATTGTGGTTTTAATTTGCATTTCTCTAATCATTAGTGATGTTGAGCATTTTTTCATGTGCCTATTGGCCATCTGTATGTCCTCTTTGGAGAAGTGTCTATTCATTTCTTTTGCCCATTTTTGGATTGGATTGTTTGTCTTCCTGAAATTAAGTTTTACAAGTTCTTTATAGATTTTGGTTATTAACCACTTATCAGACGCATTGTCAAATATATTCTCCAATTGTGTAGTTTGTCTTTTTATTCTGTTCTTATTGTCTTTAGCTGTGCAGAAGCTTTTTAGTTTGATAAAGTGCCATTTGTTTATCCTGTTTTTTATTTCACTTGCCTGTGGAGACAAATCAGCAAATATATTGCTGCGAGAGATGTCAGAGAGCTTACTGCCTATGTTTTCTTCTAAGATGCTTATGGTTTTATGGCTTACATTTAAGTCTTTTATCCATTTTGAGTTTATTTTTGTGATTGGTGTAAGTTGGTGGTCTAGTTTCATTTTTTTGCAGGTAGCTGTCCAATTTTTCCAACACCATTTGTTGAAGAGGCTGTCTTTACTCCAATGTATGCTCTTATCTCCTTTGTCAAATAACAGTTGTCGATAAAAGTGTGGGTTTATTTCTGGGTTCTCAGTTCTGTTCCATTGATCTATATGCCTGTTCTTATGCCAGTACCAGGCTGTTTTGAATACAATGGTCTTATAATATCCGGAAGTGTGATACCTCCCGTTTTATTCTTCCTTTTCAAGATTGCTGAGACTATTCGTGTTCTCTTTTGGTTTCGTATAAATTTTTGGAGTATGTGTTCTATATCTTTGAAGTAAGTCATTGGTATTTTAATCTGTATTGCATTGAATTTATAAAGTGCTTTGGGTAATATAGACATTTTAATGATGTTTATTCTTCCTAACCATTAGCACAGTATATGCCTCCACTCTTTTGTATCTTCCCTGATTTCTTTTATCAACATTTTATAATTTTCCAATTACAAGTCTTTAATCTCTCTGGTTAAATTTATTCCTAGGTACTTTATTTTTTTGGCTGCAATGGTAAAGGGGATTGATTCCTTAATTTCTCTTTCTGAGAGTTCATTGTTAGTGTAAAAAAGAGCCTCTGGTTTCTGAGTATTGACTTTATATCCTGCCATCTTGCTGAATTCATTTATCAGGTAGTCATTCATTTATCAGTAGTTTTTTGACTGCAACTTTAGGGTTTTCTATATACAATACCATATCATCTGCACATAATGATAGTTTTACTTCTTCTTTTCCAATTTTGATGCCTTTTATTTCTTTTTCTTGTCTGATTTCTGTGGTTAGGACTTCCAGAACTATGTTGAATAAGAGTGGTGAAAGGGGCCACCCCTGCCTTGTTCCTGATCTTAAGGGGATTGCTTTTAATTTTTTCCCATTGAGTATGATGTTGGCTGTGGGTTTGTCATAGATGGCCTTTATCATGTTGAGGTATGTTCCCTGTATTCACACTTTGCTGAGAGTTTTGATCATGAATGGGTGCTGGATTTTGTCAAATGCTTTTCTGCATCTATTGAAATTATCATGTGGTTTTTCTTTCTTTTGTTTATGGGATGAATCACATTGATTGATTTGCGAATATTGTACCAGCCTTGCCTCCCAAGAATAAATCCTACTTGATCATGGTGTATGATTCTTTTCATATATTGCTGGATCCGGTTTGCTAATATTTTGTTGAGGATTTTAGCATCTAAATTCATCAGGGATATTGGCCTATAATTTTCTTTCTTTGTGTTGTCTTTGCCTGGTTTTGGAATCAGATTTATGCTTGCCTCATAAAAGGAGCTTGGATGTCGTCCTTCCTCTTGAATTTTTTTAAATATCTTGAGAAGGATAGGAGTTATTTCTTCTTTGAATATTTGGTAGAATTCACTTGTGAAGCCATCAGTCCCAAGACTTTTCTTTTTTGGGAGTTTTTTGATAACTCTTTCAATTTCATTTGTTGTAATTGGTCTGTTTAGGTTTTCTGATTCTTCCAGATTAATTTTTGGAAGAGTATATGTTTCAAGGAATTTGTCCATTTTATCTAGGTTGTCTAGTTTTTTGGTGTACAGTTCTTAATAGTATTTTCTTACAATATTTTGTATTTCTGTTATGTCAGTTGTTATTTCTCCACTCTCATTTTTAACTTTATTTATTTTAGTCCTCTCTCTTATTTTCTTGGTGAGTCTGGTTAAAGGTTCATAGATCTTGTTTTCCTTTTCAAACAATCAGCTCCTGGTTTCATTGATCCTCTATGTCTCTATGTTTCTTTAGCCTCTATGTTATTTATTTCTGCTCTGATCTTTATTATTTCCTTCCTTCTACTAGCTCTGGGCTTTACTTGCTGTTCTTTTTCTACTTCTTTTAGATGTAGGGTCAAGTTGTTTATTTGAGCTTTTTCTAGCTTCTTGAGGTATGCCTGTAATGCTATAAACTTCCCTCTCAGGACTGCTTTTGCTGTGTCCCATAAATTTTGAGTTGATGTATGCTCATTATCGTTTGTTTCTAGGAATTTTTTTTTATTTCTTCTTTGATCTCATTGTTTACCCATTTGTTATTTAATAACATGCTATTTAGTTTCCAAGTGTTTGAGTATTTTTCAGTTTTTATGTTTTGGTTGATTTCTAGTTTAATGCTATTGTGATCAATGAAAGTGCTCGATATGATTTCAATCTTCTTAAATTTGTTGAGACTGCTTTTGTGCCCTAACATGTGATCTATTCTAGCGAATGTACCATGAGCGCTTGAAAAAAATGTATATTCTGCTGTTTTACGGTGAAAGGTTCTGAAGATTTCTATTAAATCGAGTTGATCTAATATGTCTTTTAAGTCTACTGTTTCTTTGTTAATTTTCTTTCTTGAGGATCTATCTAATGATGTTAATGGGGTATTGAAATCCCCTACTAGTATAGTATTGCTGTTGATCTTGCCCTTTAAATTTATCAAAGTCTGTTTTATATATTTAGGTGCTCCTATATTAGGTGCATAGATATTTATAACGGTTATATCTTCCTTTTGGATTGCTCCTTTGTCATTATGTAGTGACCTTCTTTATCTCTAACTATAGTCTTTGTTTCAAAGTCCATTTTGTCTGATATAAGTATTGCTATCCCAGCTTTTTTTTTATTTCTATTTGCCTGAAATATTTTTTTCCATCTTTTTATCTTCAGTCTATGTGCATCTTTTGATTTAAGGTGTGTCTCTTGTAGACAGCATATGTATGGGTCCTGTTTTCTTATCCATGTAGCTACCCTATGTCTTTTGATCAGATCATTTAAACCATTTACATTTAAGGTTATTATTGATATGTAATTGTTTGTTGCCATTTTATTCTTTAAAACTGTATCCCTCTTCTCTATATTCTTTTTTCTCCTTTGATCTGTTTACAACATGTCCCTTAGCATTTCTTGCAGCCTTGGTTTGGTTGTGGTGAATCCCTTGAGTTGTTTTTTTTTTTTTTTTTTGTCTGTAAAGCTTTTTATTTCTCCTTCAACTTTGAATGATAGCCTTGCTGGATAAAGTAGTCTTGGTTGTAGGTTCTTGTTCTGCATTACTTTGAATATTTCTTGTCATTCCCTTCTGGCCTCAAGTGTTTCTGTTGAGAAGTCAGAAGTCATTTTTATGGGGGCTCCTTTGTAGGTGATAGTCTTTTTTTCTCTAGCAGCTTTTAATATTTTCTCTTTATCACTTAGCTTTGGTATTTTAATTATAATGTGTCTTGGTGTTGATTTCTTTGGGTTTCTCCTTAATGGAGTTCTCTGTGCTTCCTGAACATGTGAGATGTTTTCCTGCCTTAATTGAGGGAAGTTTTCAGCTAAGATATGCTTGAACAAAGTCTCTATCCCTCGTTCTTTCTCTTCTTTTTCAGGAAGCCCTATGATGTGGATGTTTATTTTTCTTCATGTTGTCACAGAGCTCTCTTAGAGTTTCCTCAGACTTTTTGAGTCTCTTTTCTTTTTTTTTTTTTGCTCTGGTTCTGTACCTTTATTTATCATGTCCTCTAACTCGCTGATTTGATTCTCAACCTCATCCATCCTGCTTTTAATTCCTTCCATTGTGTTTTTTATTTCAGATATTGTATTTGTCATTTCTGACTGATTCTTCTTTATTATTTCAATGTCCTTTTTTATATTTGCCATCTCTTTATTTAGGTGTTCGTAATGAGCATCTATTGTGGTTCTAATATCTTTGAGCATCCTAACAATCATTATTTTAAACCTGCATCTGGTAATTTGGTTATATCTGATTCATTTAGGTCCTTTTCTGGGGATTTCTCTTGGTTCATTTGTGTTGCATTTCTTTGCATTTGCATTTTCTCTGTGTAAAGGAAGGTTTTGGTGACTTCAGTCCACTGGGTATGGCCTCTCTTCCCTAGGTGTAGTCTGTCTGCAGGCCTGCCACCCCCTCTTCTATCACTGCCTAGGGCTTTTGTGTTTGCGCGTTGCCGGTGCCTGCCTACTGGGGCTGTTGCTGTGGTTTCCACCTGTCCTTTATGGGAGTGGCTCTGATCAGGTGCTCTGGTGCACAAGCCTTGGTGGCCTTGGCCTTTGCCCCACCCCTGTGTGTGGCGCTATGCTCGGCCCTGAGGTCAGTGGCAGCACCTTTGCTCAGCTGTGGGTCTCCACCTGTTTCTGGGCTTTGGCCCCACCCTTGCAGGAGGAGCCCGCTCGTGGGATGACTGCAAGCCTGGCTCCACAGGTCAGGTGGGACTGCATTCCCATGCTCAGTAGTGTGACTCTGCCTGTTCTGGGCTTTTGGCTCCACCCCCACGGGAGGAACCACCTCCCAAGTCAGACCACTAGCCTTGGTTCTATGGGAGGGGCAGGGCTGTGCTCCTGCCCCCTTGCTCAAGGGCTGGTCTCCACTACTTCTGGGGTTCTCACCCTTCTCTCGCAGGCTGGATTACAGGCTCCTGGCAGCTGGGCTTGACCTCTTTTGCCCGCCTACTCCTCCCCAGCCGGGCAAGATTGATCTCACACGGGAGGCCAGTGGTGGCTAGCAGGTTTCCACCTCTGCCAACAGAACCAAGCTTGTGCATTCTGCCGCTGCCAGCCCTCGGGTGAGCCCTCAGCCATATGGGTGTGGGCATTGCTGCTCAGTCCCTAACACTCACTACTGTAGACACAAAATTTCTCTCCTTCTAAGCAACTCTGCTCTGAGTGCCACCGGGGAGCTTGTTTGGCTGGTGTCCTTCTTCCCTTTGCTGGTATTGCTGTTTCTGGGGGAAATATTCACTTCAGACTTGGGGAGTGACTTGTCCCAGGGGTTAGGATCGCTGTCTCCTAAAATGGTTCTCCCTGTGCCTCCTAGATTACATTCTCTTCCTGCTACTCTGGTGCTCTCCTCTCTCCCCATTCCCCCGAGCCTTGGGTGAGTTGTGAGAGAGGTTTTCTGTGTGGTCCCTTTAAGAAGGATCCTGGGTCTGAGAAATCAGACTCTCTCTCACAAATAGTATCCTGACTTGTTTCCAGCTAAATCCTGACCTTATACCTCTTCTAGGCTCTGGGGCTGCAAGCTGGGGCTTTGTTCCTGGGGCTCAGGACCCTCCCCTCTCTGCTAAACTTACTTCCCACCACACGAGTCTCTCCCGGCTGCTCTTCACTCCGGTAGTTGGAGCCCTCTCCGCATTTCCATTTTTCCTACCAGTCTCAGTGTGGCTTCTTCAGTGTTTCTTGGTTGAAGAGTCCTCTTAGTTTAGTCCAAAGTTGGTTTTTCCAGATGATAGTTCTTAAAATTATTCTGTAATCCATTTTGGTTCTGGGAGATGGACGTTGGTACATCCCCCTACTCCAGTGCCATCTTGTCTTCCAGCATAGCTGAATTTCTTAAAACAATTTATAAATAAGTAAAATCCATTCAGCCAGATTTGCAACATTTACTCCTATTTTTTTAATGTTGCCCAAAACTTTTGATTTGTCACCTATCTCATCCCCTTTTTACAGTCAATGTGATGCTAGAGCTTTAAAATTTTTCCACATTTTGTTTCTGTAAATATCTGTCAAATTCTGATGTTGTTGCTTTTAATAGTTGTGTGTGTACAGGCCATGGCACCCACGTCATGCTGATGTCTACTTGACAGAACTATGACATAATTAAAAGACATATCTCAAGTTCAGAGATGTTAAAATATAAAAGGAAATAAATTTTATTTTAGAATTGACAAAATACAGCTATTCATTGTAAGCACAGTGCATTCTAGAAATGCAGAGTCACTTAGTCAATTTGCCACAGTAGGAAAGCTGCACATTAAGTGTAGAAACAGTGCTACTTAAAGCTAAATTTGTGAAATTCGAATAAAAAGGAATGCAGAATGACTGTGACTTAATAGATTCTGTTGTAACTTTGCTCACCTTGTAGAAATATTTACATGACAACTCCATTGTCCTGATCTCTATCATAGTTCACACAACACTGGGAAAACTTTTATAAATATTTTATGAAAATAAGCTCATATTTAGGTAGGATGTGCATATATTAAATATTGACTACCAAGGATATTAATACTTAATGTTGTCTTTGACAAAATAAATGTTTATGATAAAGAATATTGTACAAAGGTGCATAGTTGTTTGCAAAATATATTTAATAGTTAATGATATCAAAGAAGGTAACTGTTCAAACTGGAAACATAATCCAATTTAGTATGTATAAAATTATAAAAAGAACAAACTTTAAAAATGTTTTTGAATAGAAAATTACTATTACAGATCTTATTTAGTGAATAGAATGAAAAGAAAACATATCTACAAATGCACATACAAATTAGCACTCTAAAATAATAATAATGACAATAACAATAATAATAGCAATGACCATTCATCAGATACTTAATATATGCCAGGCACTGTTGTAAGAATTCACATGCATTTAACTTATTTTATCCCCACAGAACCCCTATGTGGTAGACACTCTTATTATCCTGATAGTAAGATGGGAACTGGAATGGAGCCAGGTTGCCTAACCCCATAGCAGAGTTTCTTTAACACCTTTCAAGCTATTTGTTGAGGAAGCTAGAGGGGGACATAGGACAACTGGTGAATGGGCAGAACAAGCAGGCTATGGGACAGGCAATGTGCATGGCCAGGCTGATAAACAAGGGCTTGCAGTCAGATGAATCTATGTTAAAATTGTGACTCATCACTTATCTTTTTTCTGTGGTTTGGGGCAATTTCCTTAATCTAGTTGAATCTTAGTTTCTTCATATAAAATATAGAGGATAATATCTCTGTCTTGCTAGAATGTTAGGGTAACTGGAAACAATGTTTCTGTGAAGTGTGTAAGTAAGAAAATCAAATGATTTACCTGCAAGTTTTACTAAGTTCCCCGAAGAATGAGAATTGAGAATCAAGGTTAGCAAAGGAGTGGTTGGGGGAAACACAATAGTAGGGAACCAAAAAGAGACATAAGTTTTAATCCAGACTCTACCACTTTGCTATCTCCATGACCTTGAGCAAGGTTCTTCCACAACTTGAGCCAGTTTTATCCATTTAAAATTGAAATAACACCTGCCTCTGAATCATAGAGTGGATAAGGGAACCTGAGTAAAACACCGGGCTCAGAATACCACAACTATAAATAGTA
Source organism: Saccopteryx bilineata (assembly GCF_036850765.1). NCBI lineage: Eukaryota > Metazoa > Chordata > Mammalia > Chiroptera > Emballonuridae > Saccopteryx > Saccopteryx bilineata. Next base: position 141,883,050 of record NC_089495.1, read on the forward strand.
GTCTCTGTTCTAATTGTCTGCCATTCTTCCCTATAAAATTTAGTCCAGGCGATTATAATGAAAACTTACTACTGCTGAATGCCAACACTTTGAAAGGATGGTGGTACTGTTCATGGATATGAGTCAAAATTGTTCATGGACATGACCCTTCTACAGAGATGAGAGATTTAGAGAAAGTGTAATTCAACCAGACATGAAGAGACTTGTACAAAGGCATGAATCCACCTGAGGAGAGCATGGACTCATTCCCCAATGGAAGCTCAGTTCAGTCACCATCATCACTTCTTCTGGACAATGTTAAAAAAAAAATCAGTCTGAACAGACACAGTATGCCTGTGCAACTTGTTTAAATGCCTTATAAACCAGTCTAGGAATCATGATAGCATCCCCCCACTCAGGAATATTAATATTTTCTTTTAAAGTTATTTTTGTTTTCATTGTATTTTTCTGAAGTGAGAAGTGGGGAGGCAGACAGAGAGACTCCCGTGTGCACATGACCAGGATTTACCCGGCATGCCCACCAGGGGGCGATGCTCTGCCCATCTGGGGTGTTGCTCCATTGCAACCAGAGCCATTCTAGTGCCTGAGGCAGAGGCCATGGAGCCATCCTCAGCACTTGGGCCAACTTGGCTTCAATGGAACCTTGGCTGCAGGAGGGGAAGAGAGAGACAGAGAGAAAGGAAAGGGGGAGGGGTGGAGAAACAGATGGGTGCTTCTCCTGTGTGCCCTGACTGGGAATCAAATCCAGGAATTCCACATGCTGTGCCAACACTCTACCACTGAGCCAACCAGCCAGGGCTTAGAGTTTTTTAATTTCAAATGTTTCTCATACATTAAAAATATATAAACCTCAATCCTGCCTTATGAAATACACATGAGAAGGATCATCTCATTTCTTATACCAATGAACAAACTACCTTCTATTAATTAAAGATGGTCCCCAAGCTTAGACCATCAGTTCCGGTGCAGGGAATCAAATTCCTGAGTCAGTCCTGACATCAGTACCCATCTAGACAAAGGTGTGTTATCTTCAAAGACACAAAATATATTAAAATGCAACTTTTCTATCTCTTTAAATTTCTTGCTTTGTCTCCCTGGAAAAACTTTTGCTAAATCTTGTCTAACACTTTAAATAATAAATGACTTTATTGAAAGCAAGTGTATTTTTTTTTTGCACATCTACAGTTTAGAAAACTTCTAACGTGACAAACATAAAAGGCTGAAGAATCAAACTGGAAGAACAAGGGACTTTCTGGCTCTGGAATTGGATGGAGGAATAAACAAGCCACTTTGCCTCATAATTTCAACTATTCTAACTGCTCATAGGAGGAAGACAAAGAGAGAACCTTGCTGTCAGTACATTCTTTTTATTTTACTTTTAGTCTTAAATGTGCACGATCCCTGGTGGCAGGTAAACTAATATAGTCAGGACACTATAAATTCTACAGAGCATATTGCTCTTATAGTTTATGACTTATATCCCCAAGAATGATAGCAAAGGAATTCACAAAAAAAAATATGTTCAATAAAGCTACATGCTTCCTTCCTGTGTGTTTTATAGGCAACAGAAATATTTGGAAGGAAGTATTGAGTTGGAGTAAACCAATAAAAATAAAAACAGGATCAACTGTCACAAACCACAGACCAGCAACAACAATTTCAAGAGGATGTTTAATTCTCTTAGGGATAAAACTTGACTCCATCAAAGAATAATGGGTATTATGTGTGAGGACAAGTTATAGAATTGTATAAAAATCCACCGTAAGCTGAAGTTTTTAGCATTTTATAAGAGACCAAGATGAAGGTATTGCTCAGTTAATGTTCAGTTCACAAGGTGGTGAGCCCTGATTACTTGTCTGCTCATACTTTAAAATTAATTTCTGAGTGTTAGAATTAATGATGAAATAAGCAGGAAGGAGGAGAATATAACATGGACTCATCTTGATATTTTGAAAATCACTGCCAATGATTCCTTGAGAATTTAAAAATGTTTTCTATGTATTCAAGGATGCATATATTAAGCAATTGTATCCTAAGTTTTAAAAATATATTTATATGTATTTCCAGAAAGGGTTCATCTCTTCAAGTGTCACTGTCTTGATTTGTATCAACACGGTCACTAACTTCTGCTTTTCCCTGCAAAATATACAACTTCCATGAGATACGGCTTGGGAAAGAATGTGGGAAGCCATGGAATATAGAGCAAGGCTATGTAAACATTAGGATGAATGGAGAACTCACAGATATAACAAAACAAGTATCTTCTATTGTCTTTCTGTCTTTATAGGGGTCATCTTACTCTGTCCATGAATAGAAACATGGGTAGATGCCATGGATTTTCTCTGCTACGTTAGATGATAGGGGGTCCTGTGGTCACAATGTCACAAAACCAAGTCAGCTCAGTTATATCCTGTTGATCTCTTGAAATTAACAATGACAGGTGTATTTACACTTCAGAAAACAACAGAGGCTACACATCACAGTTTTTTCTCCTTCCCCTTTGGAGAGGGAGCTGGCTTACCAGCCCTGTGTGACCTTCAGCTAATTATTTATCCATTCTGCAACCTTTCAATTTGCTACCATTTCCTGATTTACTCTTGTCACTCATACTCCCTAAACCTTTGCCTGCTTGACAACAAAATTTTTCTCCATTGATTTCTTGTCTGATCTGTTGATCCAAACCTGCATCTCGCTTTCTCCCTGTCTGTCCACTCTCCAAATGTCAGCCAGAACCATTATTTTCTCCTGTTTCGCTTTAGTTTGAAAATGTAAAATAAAATATAATGAATTGTAATGTTTAATGTGACAGCATCCGTGTGGTTATCCCCTAGCACTGTGATTCTTAACAAGCGCAGAGTGTATCATGAAATTGCCCCATGTGAACCCTTCTGTGGTTCTCCACCCACCTCCACAAATGAGAAGAGGCTCAGTATGGCATGTACAGTCTCTTTAAGACCCTCCTCCTATCTGTACATCAGCCTCAGGTCCCAGCCGGTCCCTCCACCATGAATTTCTGGACCGGTGCAGCATAAGAGGTCAGAGCTCAGCATAAGAGGTCTCCAGCCTGACAGGGTGGGTGGTCTGGAAACCTTAGCTCTGCTGGGGTTTAGATGTGCAGCTTTTATTTATTCTCAAAGGGTTTCAGTCTTTTCCCACTTGGAACCCAGGAGATGCCTGATAGCTAGCTTATCAGGCTTTTGTGAAGTATTAATAAATAAACAAAAACTTATAAATGGACTTAAAGCTTGGCACACAGTGAAATGTAAGTCATCACTGTTCTCTTTAATTTTATTAGCATCATCATTTTAAATTGCTTTCCTTATTATGTTTGATCACTCAGAACTGGAGGGAAGGGATTATCAAATACCCTCTGAAACCTAACCATATGGTTCTACTGGAATGAAAGCTTGCTACCAGAGCACGTGTTTAATTACGAGGCTTGTGAAAGACATTAGACCTATTTGTTTGACATAATGGAAAAAAGAAAACAGTGGCACAGATTTCCTGCTTCCCTCTCCATCCCTATCAATCTCCCACTCTGCTGACAGGATGGTGCTGTGTGTGTGTGTGTGTGCGTGCACGCATGGGGCATGGCAGGGGTATCTGAAGAAACTAAACAAAAGCAACACTCACCAAACAAATTCGTATAAAACAATCCCTTATGGAAGTAATTACTACACTAATCCCTCAGGATTCTATAATGACGCCTGACTTTGCACATTGGTACCTACACCACTCTGAACAGGATGTCCTGTACACCCACCTTCTTCCACTTTACTCTGACAAACTCGCATTTGCCCTTCAAACAGCAGCTTATGAGCAAACCACTCTGGTAAATTGTGTCTAATCTTTCCAGATGTAAAGCATCGCTCCCTCCTTTCTGTGCCCAGTATCCGGCTAGACTTCCCACTTGAATTTATTTATTTGTATTGCGGGCTATTTGTCCATGCCCCTATTGCTAAATATAATGTGACATCTCTTAAGGCTCAGCTGTGTTATCCTCACGACCCAGTAGAGTGGAAACTGAGGCACTCAACCAACATTTGCTAGATTGCATCTCATTACTTCAAATTGCATTAAAGTGAGAGGCAGTCCCACCAGGTAGGGTTTTTTGTATTGTCCTAATTCTAGAGGAGTATTCTATCTGTGCAAGATACCAATGCTATATCTTCAATGACAGAGAAGTAGAAATTAATACTCATGGGCATACAGTCTAATTGATTTTTCTCCCTCAATATATCTGAAGGCTCTACTTTCACTAATGAAATAGTAAAATGTTAAAAATAATGCATTTTTACTGAATGATTTTATAAAAAAAGGGACTGACCCAGTTAAAGAACTGTATTCACAATTTTAAAAACTAACTAAGGAAAGATTATCAGCTTAACTTAAGTCTACCAAGTCTAAAATGGTATTGTTTGTTGTTTTACTCAATGCCTAACAATCATAAATGTTTCACTTCTTTTGAATAGTCATTTTTGTGTCATGCAATTCTGAAGGTGTATCAGCTTCATTCTTTTGTATATGGATATTTAGTTGTTTCAGGATCATTTGTTGGAGAAAACTATCATTTCTCTAGTAAATTTCTTTGCATCTTTGTTGAACAATATATATTCTTGAACACCTGGAAATGACTGGTTTACTAAGAAGTACAATTAAATATATTTTAATGATTAATTATACATTTAAGATAGTTTAAAATCCTGACATTATTTTTGAAACGGAAACATTTCTTTTAGCAAATTGAGGAATTTCTCATTGGAATTCTAGACATGGAGACTGACAATATTTACAGAAACAAATTATGTGAGTTGAAGCTAACAGCTAAAAACATATTAAAACAGAAAAATTATATTTATGATTTACTAACATGACCAGAATCTCAGAATAACAACTTCTATTGCAGAAAATAGTTTAATTTATGCCTGATAAATATGAATTAGTATGTATCTAGTGATATATTTAGCTGCTAATTTTAAGCCAACAAAAAGAGAATATTATAATGCTTAGTCATAGATACCAGAAGATGGAGACATGGTTAGATTAAATGGCTGCTTATTTTAGGAACCTGGATCCAGCAGAACACACACATAGAATTATTAGTCCTCCCAATGTACTTTGTTCTTCTGATATTGTGATGGCCATGTTAAAGGTCACATGCTGGCCAGAAATGGAATCAAACTTCCCAATGGTTTGCTGATTAGATCTGTACAAGTCTCAAATTTGCTAAAAGGCAAGAGCACTGACTGAAATAACATTTTATACGACTTGTTTCTGCATTGGGGACATAGTGTGCAGTAGTGACTGCTAGAAATCTTGGAGGAGAAGTAATCACAGAAGGTGGGAAATATATGAAAAACAAGAAATGTGTGCACAAGAGGAAAATCTTAATCCATGAAGACTAGTATGGAAGAGAAGGCTATTTATCCATCATACACCTGTTTGTTTGTTAGGGTTTTTTTCTATTTCTGCAATCAGAAGTATAGCTGGCACTTTGCCACTCGGTAAAATCAACATTTTGCAGGCTATCTTGTAGAAAAGTGTGGCCATAAGACTAAGTTGTGACAAAGGAGCTGGAAGTGTACATGATAAAGTTAATTAGAAAATTCCATAACCATAGAGGGAGATTTTTAAAAAGCCCCCTTAAAAATAATTTTATAATTATAGTATGCAATTCAAGACTCCTCTATAAAAAATAAAAGAAAAACCAATCTACTTATTACTGAGAGATAAAGATAAAATAGAAATGTGTCAAATTAATAGGTGATGAGTCTGAAAAACAATATGTGGGAGTTCTTTGTTTTACTCTTGAACCTCTACTGCAGGATTGAAAAATTACCTTAAACCTGTGTTAACAAAAGGAAAAAATTTTAAAAACAAAGTTATACTGGTAACTAAAATTATTCCTCAGTAAGGACTCCAGGAGAAAAAGGTGTTATTTAAAATTTTAAACTTTAGAATAGTTTTTCACTTACAGAAAAGTTGTAAAAATAACACAGAATCTGTATATTCTTTACCTGATTTTCTGTAATGTTAACATCTTACATAGCCATGGTTACTGGTCAAAATTAAGACATTAACATTGGTACAACTATAGTTTCTAACTACAAATCTAATTCAAATTTTGCCAATTTTTCCACTAGTATACCTTTGTGTCCTGTTATATCTCCTACTGTCTTCTTATCTGCACAAGTAGTCAATTATGCCTTATTTTCCATGACCTTGATACTTTTGAAGATATTGGTTGTCTTTAAAGACTACCCCACAATTCAGATTTGTTGATGTTTCTCATGATTACATTGCATTTATGCCTTTTTAGAATAGAATGTCAACAGTGATAGGCTTTTTTTGGTGTGTCTTATCAGGAATATATGATGTCAAAATATCTAATTCCTGACTTTTCCAGATAGCTTGTTTGGTTAGAGCATCATGGTCATGTCTTTTAACTAGTGGCTATTGGTATTGGTACCAATAATTAGAATTCTCATAGCCGCCTCAAGGTAGTCTCAAAGAGGCTGCCAGCCCTGTTGTTAAGCAGGAGTGTCTGCCTCCACAGGAAAGTCGAATCGGGGACGCCTGGTCAACATACAGCTCGGGCTCTACTGGGACAATTTCAATTTAGGGAAGCCATATAAGATCAATCAGCAAATAGGGTTGGAACTATTGGTCTACATATAGGAAAAATAATAGATGTATATGTCACACCCAAACAAATAAAAAGTAGACATCCAATTGATTAACAATCTGAATGTGAAGAGCAAAATATTAAAATGTTTATTACAAAAGATGTAAGGATATATATCCTTGTGAGCCAGTGTCTCTCATTGTGTGATACCTAGGTCAGCAGTAAAAGCATCACTTTGGACCTAATTAGAAGTGCAACTTCTGAGGCCCCATCCCAAAGCTAGTGACTCACAAATTCTGGGGGGAAGATTCAGCAGTATTCCCTTTAACAGGGCTTCTGGGTGGTTCTAATGCCCCTTGAAGTTCAAGAATCACAATTCTCAGAATAGAAAAAGTTTTATTTGGCAGGATACAAAAAATATCATCTATACAGGAAAAACTGATAAAACTGACTTCATTAAAATGGAAAATTGATTTATCAAAGAAAACAATGATGTTTTTAAAACATGTAAGAAGATAAGCCATTAAAAAATAAAAGTTGTGTAATGGAATATAACTGCTAAAAGCCTATGTAAGAAACTCCTAAATTCATTAGATGGATAGCTCATTAAAAAATAAAACTATACACAAGACATCACTAGACATGTTAAGGAAGAAAAAAATAAAACCTGACCATATGACCTCGTAGAAAACTGGAGATCATAAAAACAATGATGTGCCATCTCAGACTTAACAATGCCTTTATCTTTGCATCTTACATGTATTACCTTAAGCCAATCACTTAACTCTTTAACAAACAGCCAGTGGCCAACACATTTTTTTATTTATTTTTTGTATTTTTCTGAAGCTGGAAACGGGGAGAGACAGTCAGACAGACTCCCGCATGCGCCCGACCGGGATCCACCCGGCACGCCCACCAGGGGCGACGCTCTGCGGCGACCAGAGCCACTCTAGCGCCTGGGGGCAGAGGCCAAGGAGCCATCCCCAGCGCCCGGGCCATCTTTGCTCCAATGGAGCCTTGGCTGCGGGAGGGGAAGAGAGAGAGACAGAGAGGAAGGAGTGGGGGGCAGTGGAGAAGCAAATGGGCGCTTCTCCTATGTGCCCTGGCCGGGAATCGAACCCGGGTCCCCCTCATGCCAGGCCGACGCTCTACCGCTGAGCCAACCGGCCAGGGCCCAACACATTTTTTTTTTAATACACCTACTATGTTGATAAACATTTGATTAGTTACAGGGAGTATGGTATTTGTTGGACTGGATTCTCCCAGTCATTTTTATGACTTAACCCTACTCAGGTAACCCGAACTTGGTTTAAGTCCAAGTATTATCTAATAGGCAGTATCCATGAGTGACACTGGCCCAAAGCCCAGGACACAGACAAATCAAAATGTCAATCTTACAGGATTAAGCGAAAGGAAAGATAATGAACAAGAGAATGTAGGTCTACAGTGGCAGAGGGGGAACCTGGTATTATTAGCCTTGCTAATAATACGTTGCTGTGGCTTTTGATAGGATATTTTAACCTCAGCTGCACTGAGGAGGAAACTATTAATGATATTAATTCCTCCCTCTGGCAGGTGACTATGACTCATCCCAGCCCTTCAGGAACTCCCAGTTTTGTCTAAGGTGAGAGAGACACAGAACCAAAAAAAAAAAATGGCCAAACAGCAGGGAGAAATTCTGATCTCAACTTACTACAAAGAATCTTTCTGTTTTTCCTGAGCAGTTTTATTTTTCTGATAGCGAATTATGTGATTGGCTTTAAAGAATAAAACAGCCCTGGACAGTTGACTCAGTGGTAGAGTGTCAGCCTGGTGTGTGGAAGTCCTGGGTTCGATTCCCGGTCAGGGCACACAGGAGAAGTGTCCATCTGCTTCTCCACCCTTCCCCTTCTCCTTTCTATCTCTCTCTTCCTCTCCCACAGCCAAGGCTCCATTGGAGCAAAGTTAGCCCAGGTGCTCAGGATGGCTCCATGGCCTCTGCCTCAGGTGCTAGAATGTCTCTGGTTACAACAGAGCAATGTCCCAGATGGGCAGAGCATCACCCCCTGGTGGGCATGCCGGGTGGATCCCGCTTGGACGTATACAGGAGTTTCTCTCTCTCTGCTTCCCCACTTCTCACTTAAGAATACAAAAAAAAATTTTTTTTTTCTCTCTCATTGATTGTTTGAACATAATTTATAACCCAATTTCAGCAAGTATACAAAATCATTATAGAAAGTTTTGGGAGGATTTTCACGGTTTCTTTTCCATCACCCCCTCTTTCATTTTTATTTACAATTTCAATTTTTACATGTTTGAAAATTTTAAATTTAATGTATTTGCATAAGGTAACTTAATTGCTTTCTGGAGCAAGGGTGGTATCAATGGATATTAAAAATTAATATAATAATTGCATTGAGATGTATTAATAATAAATTGAATTTGCATGAAATGATGGTAGATGATAATTGCAGATGTTAATACATTTTCTGGGAAATGTAGAGAAGGTCTTACAAAGACCTATCTGTAATTTGAACCTAAAAATATAATTAGGAATTAAGTGGGTCAACTAGAGGGCTAAGAATGCCCACGGCTAAAGGCAAAGTCACAGCGCAGAATGTCACAGAAATATTACTTTTCTGTATAAAAAGGAAATTTCACTTTTTTGACCTACATAGTGCATTTGCTTTGTAGACCACATATTACTAGAATGTATGCCAAGCATATTTAAAATTTTCAAAAATGTCATGTGGTATTATTATTAAATTGTTTTTATTTTTTAAATGTGATTGTTTATAGGCAAACAGTTTGCAATTAGAAATACAAAATATGACCTTATTTCTTTTCTATAAAATACAGTTATAAGCTTTTGGGGATACCTTTTAAATAAAATATAATGTGCTTCAATCAGCACCTGACTTTTTTTTCAAATGTTATCATTCAAATATAAAATGAGATTTGTCAGAAGATATGACATATGTATATTGTTAGTTATCTCTAAGTTTTTAACATCGAAATTAATTGAAATATTTGACATCAGCTATTGAATGATTCTTTCTGTATGTTTGTATTATTTGACTGTATGCTTTGAAGAGAGTCAAATATCAATAGATTTGCCCTCTGACACTCTTCTTACTGGTCAAGTAAGATTGTTCCTGCTGCCTTGTCAAGGGTCACCTTTCCCTAAAGTATAGATTCAATTTGGAGTGCACTCAGCTTCTTCCCAGCAGACACACAAATTCTCTCAAACATGTAAGGCATGTTAAATATTTTGTATTTACCTCTTTTGTTTGTTTGTTTTTACCTTTGTTGTTTCTTTATTTGTTCTGGTTTTTGGAACATTCAGATTATGTTCTCTTTTAAAAAGAATTGCCAAAGTTAATGGGAACAGGTAGATCAGGGCCAGAGCTGCAGTCAACTGTGTGCAAAGATTCTGGGTGATGGAAGGTAAAGCTGTTTAGAATAGAATGAATGGTAGGAACAGGGCTTTAGGGTCAGACAATCTATCTTCCCATGACTTTTCTTCAAAACAGTGTGGTCTTTGGAAAATCACTGACATATTAATGTCAGTTTTCTTATCTATTTAATGGAGATTCTACACTTAGCTTGCCTAGATAATAGACACATTATTACCTTTTTATATTTTAATTATTAAATCATCATATGCATCTGATGCTGTAAAGGAGTCTCTAGGACACCAGGTTGAATTAAATAAGCCAATTTGATAATAAATGTAGTTGCTTTCTAGGTGATTCTTCTGATTCCCTGGGGAGAAATGGAGTTGCAAAAGTAACGGTGATTAGCCAAAAGACTCTAGCAAATTGGGGCCAAAACTACAACTAGAACATCAGCTCTCCTTACTCAGGAAGAAGCAAGGCTGCAAGATTTTTGTTTTGTTGAAATGCATCTTTTCAGACAAAATGGATTTCCACTTACTCTAGTTAGATATGTAAGTGGCACCATGAAAGTGACACTTGGAAGTGATACCTGACGGTGACAATGAGGCACTTTCAGAGCTCTGAGGTAGTGTGCAGATGGATCTGAGCCACACACTGTGAATAAGGGGGGAGGCCCTAGAGCTACAAATGTTCTCTTAAAGAGTCAGAGATACAGCCTGAGCATTGGACTGGGACGCAGATGACCCAGGTTCAAAACCTCGAGGTCACTGGTTTGAGCGTGGGATCACAGACATGACCCTGTGGTTGCTGGCTTGAGCCCAAGGTCTCTGCCTTCAACCCAGGGTCATTGGCTTGATCAAGGGGTCACTCGGTCTGCTGTGGCCCTCAGGTCAAGGCACATGTGAGAAAGCAATCAATGAACAACTAAGGTGCCTCAATGAAGAATTCATGTTTCTCATCTCTCTCTCTTCTTGTCTGTCTGTCCCTATTTATCCCTCTCTCTGTCTCTGTCACACACACACACACACACACACACACACACACATGAGCTAGAGAGGCACATTATTTCAATCTTAAAGAATAAAATAAAATTTAAAGACCTATGTGTGTCTTAATCAGTTTTAAGAAAGCTAAACACATCATGTATCTACAGAGAAAGGATCTTTCAGGAGAAAGCATACAATGCGGGAGAGAAAACACTAGCACTGGGCACTCAGCAATGTTCTGATGAGGAGCCCTCACTGACTGTATTGGGTTTCTATGTCAGCGGTCTGAATTATAGACCTGAATGATGCAACAGGTATTTCCCCTGGAATGCCATTAGTTTTTAAACTTCTCCATGTGATTCTTCTTGACCTGCTTCCGTAAACCTCCAACAACCCTGTGATCATGGTTTGGCATCCTGCATAGCTTTTCTACACAGCAAGGTTTTTCTGAGAATGGCAATTATTTTCTCATTGGGAAGTAATAAGTGTCATCTGGTTAAATAAATTATGAATCTGGTTTAGCAGGAGCCTGACTGCTTGAAACAGAAAATAGGCTATTATATATGTTTTAATAGCTGAGTATGTCACTGAAAAAGGGTGTAAGACCTGGCCAGAGAAAACCAAACATCCTCTTAGGTTAATTTTAATAATGACTTAAGAATGATGTTAATGACTGCTCCCCTGACCAGCAGGAACAAAAGGTGGTGTGGACTTAGAACTCAGAAAACTGTGCATCTTACCTATGATTTAAATTTGTGGAGCAGAGGGAAATTTAGGAAGACAACATTCTAGGGAAATTCAAGGTCAAAATCAAGAAAAAAAGTAAAAAAAAAAAGGACATCAAAAATAAATAAGAGTGGATAAAAAGAAGCAGTCTCTGTTTAAAAATAAATTATACAAAATATCAAGTTTAGTATTAAACAAGGACATTATATATAGTGGTTAAAATATAGACAAAAGATTGACTATTTATGATTTTAAATTCCAATTCTACTTTTTATTTATTAACCATTTACCCATGAAACCCTATTGTCATAAAATTAAATGCATTTATTTTGGGTATGTATATAATGTTAAGAGAATAGGATATATATTTATCTATATATAACAATAAATAAATACGTGTGCATCATGTTAAAAATACAATATGAGGGCCTGACCTGTGGTGACGCAGTGGATAAAGCTTCGACCTGGAAATGCTGAGGTCACCGGTTCGAAACCCTGGGCTTGCCTGGTCAAGGCACATATCGAAGTTGATGCTTCCAGCTCCTCTCCCCTGTCTCTCTCTCCTCTCTCTCTCTCTCTCTCTCTCTCTCTCTCTCTCTCCTCTCTAAAATGAATAAATAAAAAAATACAATATGATATCTAGCTCTATCTATATTGTGTTCTCACAGAAATACTTAATAAATACAAAATGTAGCTAGGTGTGTGCATGGTTCTCTTAGCTGCTGAGTTATGCATGCCTGAAACTTTGAATGAAGTCAAATAGAGCAGATGGCAGCCTAGAAATGTCAGACCACACACTAATGTAGATACCAAACTGGGTCAGTAGAAAATTGGACAAGATTAGAATGATTATAATATGACCCAAGGAGCCAGCTTCCAGCCTCAAGGCTTAAACTCAGCAAACCAATTTTTTTTTATTAGGGAGAGCCCGGACGCAGTCCTCCACTACCACAAATTATGCAGTCGAGTTTTCCACATTTGGGGAAATCGCAGGGGTCAGCACATCCAGAGTGCAATGGATAAGCCTCGCCCTGGGAAAACCACCTTCATGATCATGGTATCTCCCCTGCCAGGTAAGTATCAGCAAACCAATTATAAGTGAAGACGCAATGAACAACATGGAAATTGTTTTGTATTCACACAGTACTTCCTTATCAATTATGCCCCTTAGTTTTGTATGTTAAAATTGCTATTTCACAGAAGAAGACTCCAATCAAGAGAATGAAATAGTTTTCCCTATGTCAAGGAAACAGTTTGAGAAATAGAAAAAAATCAGCTTTGTTGTGTCATATAAATAATGTAGAGTAATCTATTCATTCCACAAATATTAAGAAAAAAGTGTGGTAAGACAGATCAAGTCCCATTCTTCAGAGAGAACATTTTTCCAGTGTAATTACACAGAAAATAAGCATATAGTCATTTGAATAAGTAATATAACTTACTTATTATGAAATGTAGATGTCACTGATTGGGGCAGGTGACACTGGAATGAGAGAAAGCTCTGTGAGTATTCCTGCTCTTTAGGCATGAGTTAAAATTCATACTTGGTAAATATTTGAAAATTCTGTTTTAAGGAAAAGGACTGTTTTCCTCTTTGGGTTGATGGGATGAGATAAAAGCTAAAGAACCTTATGTGAGACTTCCACTCAGAAAAAATCATCAGCAAACAGTTCTTAATGTATTATTTGAAGTTGCTGGAGTTGAATGCCTATAGAGTGTGAGATTTGGTGATACCGTGTAGTTTTAGCAGTAGAAAATTATAACAGAAATAAAATATGCATATTCTGTGGGGTGGGCAGTCTGCTTCTTAGGGTGCCAAAGATTTTGGAGAACAAAAGTGACAAACTTGGGACTTTAAAATATTTTTTTTCTCAACATGGATTAAAAGAAAAGAGACACTTTCTATGACAGCTCTGTTATATTGCTATAAGGCAAATATTTCAAGAAAGCAAATCTAAAGTCTTGTCCAACAAGTGGCTGAATCACAAAGTGAGGAGAATTTATAATGCCTCCAGTTCTGACATGATATGATTAGGAATAAGTAGAATTCTAAGCATCTGTATTGCGATTGTGAATTCCCAAATCCTAGGGGAAAACAAACAAATAAAAAAACATAAAGGACCGCATTCCCCCTCCCACACATGCACTTCCTTCTACATATGAGTAGATTTGCGTCCCCTTGACTAAAGATCCTAATAGTAATATGGCCAGAGGCAATTACAATCATCTTGTATAGGCAAGTTGAATCTTTTTGAGACTCAACTGCACATCCCTCATTGCTTCAAAACCCATGTTAGGCTCAAATCCCAGTAAATTCCAACGAGGATAAATATAGTCTGAGAAGAGTTATCATCTATACAAAAATATCTGCAAAATGGTTGCCAACTCATACACATAGAAACCTGAGGGATATGCATCTGAATGGATTCTAAGGGTAAACTTTTTAATTAGGGTAATTTATTTATTTATTTATTTATTTATTTTACAGAGACAGAGAGTGAGTCAGAGAGAGGGATAGACAGGGACAGACAGGCAGGAATGGAGAGAGATGAGAAGCATCAATCATTAGTTTTTCATTGTGCGTTGCAACACCTTAGTTATTCATTGATTGCTTTCTCATATGTGCCTTGACCGCGGGCCTTCAGCAGATCGAGTAACCCCTTGCTTGAGCCAGCGACCTTGGGTCCAAGCTGGTGAGCTTTGCTCAAACCAGATGAGTCTGCACTCAAGCTGGTGACCTCGGGGTCTCAAATCTGGGTCCTTCCGCATCCCAGTCCGATGCTCTATCCACTGCGCCACCGCCTGGTCAGGCAAATTAGGGTAATTTTTAATGAGGGTAAAATTAAGTTCAAAAATTTTATAGTATTCAAGATTCTATCATATTAAACAATCCTTTGTCTCTCAATAAGATGTTGGTGCATTTCTCCCATAAAAAATTGTTGATTTCGCCTGACTTGTGGTGGCACAGTGGATAAAGCGTTGATCTGGCATGCCAAGGTCACCAGTTTGAATCCCTGAGCTTGCCTGGTCAGGGCACATAAAGGAAGCAACTACTATGAGTAGATGCTTCCTGCTTCTCTCCCCTCTTTCTCACTCTCTCCCCCCCTCTCTCTATCCATTTCTCTCTACCCTTTCTCCAAAAATCAATAAATAAAATCTAACAATATATGTATATAGAAAAAGTTGTTGGTTTCTTTTATCTATAAATATACATAGTTATTGTGAATAGTTTTTATTAGTAGTACTATTTGTTATACATAGAAAATCAATTTTTTTTTTGCCTATCAATGTTAAAGCACTCTTTCTTTTGCAATACAGTTTTATTTTATAATCTGGGATTCCACAAAATTTTTGCAAAAGATGATCACCACTTCTTTAGCCCATAATTTTAAGTATAGAATATAGTTTAAGAATATGGGTTTGGAATCAGACATAGATTTAAAAGTCAGCAGAATCCAGAAGGAAAGACTATACAGAGGCAATACACAGATATATAACTTTATTCCAGAGTTGGTAAAAACATACAGTCCTAGGATTCATTAATTCTAGTAAATTTTAAGCAAGATAAATAGAATTCATGACTAGAAAAGTTATCCTTGTTGGAGTAAAGACAAAAATTCTATCAATACTGATATAAAAATTCTTGGCTTTGAGAGATGTTTGAAGATGTAAAGTTAATTTGACTACATGATGCATTGAATATAGGCTGTGAGGAAAAGTGAGGTATCAAAGGTAGCAATTAGCTTGGTAACCTGCATCACTGACTAGATGATGAAACCATGCTCTGAGATTTGGAAAAATGTAAATGGATCAAATCTAATGCTCAGAATAGAAGTGGAGGACAGAGAGATAGCTGGCTCTAGGGATATTGTGTTCCAGGTGCTCATGGTTGTTCAGACCAAGGTAGCAAGTAGGCAGGTAGCCACACATACAAGGGGTACAGAAATGGGAGCTTACGTGCATAAATTTAAGAGTAATCAGCAACAAAGTGGTAATTAAAATCTTGGAAAAGCATGAAATTGTCTGGAAAGAGATTATAGATAAGAAGAGTTGAGGACCTGTGGGGAAATTAGAAGGAATATTAAAATCCACTATCTAACTACAGAGCCCGGAAAGGCAATGACAAAGGGAGAACCAGGGGAATGGCCAAGCCAGTGATGCACGCAAGTGGGTCAAACCAGGAGTGCGCAGTGAGAGAAACCAGGTGCTTCTCACAAAAGCAAAGAATAGTAAAAGCAACATGAAAAAAGTAAAAACTATCTTTTGGATTTAGCAAGCTGGAGGCATTTGATGAATTTACCAAGGTGTGTTTCAGTTGAGTGGACTGAGGAAATAGCCCATTGAACTAATTTGAGAAGTAAGAAGGTCATAAATGAATAAATATGGACATCCAGTTCAAAAACTCAAGATATTTACCTGAGAAAGGGAGAGTAATGAAGGGTATTAGGTCATAGAAAAGTTTGTTTCAAACTTTTGGGGAGGTTGGAAAGAATGAGATTATTTGAATTGTATTCTGACAATACTAATAATGGGAAGAGGCAGAGCCCAAGGCAGGGTTGGAGAGATTTGCATTCCATAGGAGGAATATGTTCTCTAACATGGTGGATCCTAAGTGGTTTGCAAACTAGCAACATCCCCTTCCCTTGGAAATATTTTAATTAGACTCCCGCTGAGTGTGAGGAGTAGCAATCAGTAATTATACAATCCCTCCAGGTGAGTTTGATGCATGCTAAAGTTTGAGAAGAGCTATGTATCACAACAAGATAGAAAAATGAGTGAATGGGCATCATGGAGCTTGCCTTGTACGTACTCAGTAAATGGGAGTGAGGAGATTGCCCATCTAATAGGTCCTATGTCCATAGTTACAAAGGATACAAAATCAAATGACAGTGAAATAAGAGATGAGTTGGTCAAATTATGAAGAGAAAGAAAAAATGTGTCATTCAGGCAATGAATTGAGTAATGTAGTATAATGTGTTGGTGGGGGGAACTTCAAATCCTTTTTGAGATAGAAAATTATTAATTGATAAATTCACATGCCCTGGTGGTCAGCACTGTAAGAAGTTCCATTGTAAGTAGGGGGACCACAGATCTGTTGGTGAAAGACTTGGATGCAGGGATACTTAAGAGTGGCATCAAAATGATAGACTGTGAACTTTAAGTTGAATAAGAAAAGGAACTGAAAGTAGACAGAGCTGGCCAAGTGATTATTATATCTATCTATCTCTATATCTCTATATATAGATATAAATATAATTAATATGAGTAGCTGATCAGGAAAAACTTAAGGAGAGCTGATTGGGTTAGACAGATGGTTGGATGAATAAGTGATTTTGTTGTGGGACTTCCTATGAGTTTTTGAACTAGGACTGTCAGCGTGGGTGGATGAGATGAAGGGAGAGAGAGACCAGGAAATTAGAAGGGTCATTTGTGGTAGCAAGCCACCAAGATGAATCCCAGTGATCCTTGGTTTCTGGTATTCACAGCTTTGTGTGTTTCTCTCCCATGCTGAATCACGGCTGACCTCCGTGACCAATTAAAGCCCAAGAGAGAGGTGATATGGAACTGCTGAGGCACTGCTGCACTTACGCTTCTTTCTCTTAGGTGGTTTCACACTGGAAAGCTAGCCATCTGCCGTGACAACAATCAAGCTGCCCTCTAGAGATGTCCACACGGTGAGAAACTGACCCCCAGCCAGCAGCAGGCACCCACTTGTCAACCATGTGAGAAAGCCACTTTGAAAGTGGACCCCCCCAGCCCCAGTTGAGCCTTCAGGTGCCTACCACCCTGGCTGACCTCTCCTTGAATGTCAAGCAAACACCTGAGCCAGAACCATCCACCCAAGTCACTCCTTAATTGCTGACCTATAGAAAATGTGAGAGAGACTAGGTTTACTGTTATTTTAGGCCATTAACTTTTGGAGTAATTTGTTATATAACAATAGATAACTGATGCAACATTTCTTTGGATATTGCAGTCAACCAGTATAATCAATAGAAAAAGTATGAAAAGAAAAAGACTGAACCAGGATCCAAAATCTTTGAGAAATATTACATTATTCCAAGAGTTATTACAGAAAATAAGGAGGTGGTTTTTACTTTCTATGGAGACAAGTTAATTTTGAACAGTAGGGGATGAAGACCAGCCTGAAGCTTTCTGTTTCTTAGGTTATATGTAGTTTAGAGCAGTGGTCCCCAACCCCTGGGCCGCGGACCGGTACCGATTTGTGGGCCATTTGGTACTGGTCCACAAAGAAAGAATAAATAACTTACATTATTTCTGTTTTATTTATATTTAAGTCTGAACGATGTTTTATTTTTAAAAAATAACAAGATTCCCTCTGTTAGATCCGTCTAAGACTCACTCTTGACACTTGTCTTGGTCACGTGGTACATTTATCCGTCCCACCCTAAAGGTCGGTCCGTGAAAATATTTTCTGACGTTAAACCAGTCCGTGGCCCAAAAAAGGTTGGGGACCACTGGTTTAGAGACCTTACAGGCTAAAGCAATCTTCTTGTCAGCTCTAGCTGACCAGATCAAGATAATTATATTTGCTTTCTTTTAATAACAATTATTAAAAACTAAGCAAACTTGTATTTTCTCTTATTTCTGGAAGCAAGATGAGACCAACAAATTGCCTATGTATTAATATTTATAGGATGTTCTCTGGGATCATGATAGCTTAACTAATCTGTATTATGAAATAAAGGTGGGGTTTTTCCTCCATATGGGTGTCAGAAAGAAGGCCAAGGAAGGAGCAGCAGCATTTTGCCCCAGCTGCACTTCTGTCTGTGAGACCAGCTTCATTTGACAGTATAGAAAAACCACTGGACATCCTGGAGAAGGAGTGGAGTTGATAGAAACTATAGAATGGAGACCACTATATCTTAGGGCTTCTCTTTTCTGATGAGTGTGCCTGCCCGCAAACACTTCTTACACTTTCTGTGTTGTATTTTTCAAAATAAAGAGTATTCCCCTTTCTATTTTATTTTTAACAATCCAAGATACATAGTGGTGTGGTTTGATTTGTAAGAACGGTCACCATTTTTGTCAATTTGGTTAATAAAAAGAGCCCCCATCCTTCCCTGCACAGTAAGCATTCTGTGATAAATCTAGTGACAACCATCTGAAGATAACTGAACTTCAAAATTAAGATGCTTGAGAGTTTGGTGAATGTATAGCCAAAAAATCCCAACACCCCAATAAAAGCTACAATCTATTTAAAGTAAAGTCAAAGTCTTATATAATCAAGAGTTTTTCCACACTTGTTTTTGTCAATTCTAAAGTAAATTATGATCATTCTTCACCCAAAATGATCATCCATTGAAAAGTTGAGAATGGAAGTATTTACTGTCTGAAACTTGTAGCACTGCACACAGGGAAGGCCAGAAATTAGTTTCATAACTAATGTAATGATATAAGAAATGAGGATGAAAGAAATGTCTACAATTCTTTTAATTAATATTTATGTTGCAGCTATATTTATTGTCAATGTGGGGATGATGGATTAAACTTGTGGACTTGAACCATATGGACATGCGAGAAAAAGAATCTCCTGGAAACTTAGGGAGGAGACCTCACTGAAATTGATAGACTTGTTCATGATTGTGTCAGAGAGATATTTATGAGGACAAGTAAACATTAAACATGCTAATTTAAAAATAGAATTTTAAAGTGTGCTTATTAAACAAAGCATAAGCCTAAAAGAGGAGGCAAAATGTTGTGATTGTCATATGAACTAAATAAATATATTTTGTATTTTCATTCCTGGAAGAGAACTCAAAGATATTTAAGGAGAGGCCATAATTTCTTTCAGGAGACCAATAGGAAAGGAACACATATTTAGCAAGTGCCTATTAAGACTTGGGTTGAGATGACATCAGAGTAATGACACGGAGGAAGCGATACCGATAAATCTCCCCCAAAACTCAACAAGATCTTCAACCAGAAACAGAAAAACTTATCCTTGGAGCCTCCAGATGTTTCGCAATACACCCGAAGGTATGGTCAAGCGAAAAATTGGCTAAATATATAATCAAACCCCAAAGGAAATAGGGAGTAAGAAATGCTCCGCCTTCCTCACTAACCTAAACAGGGTGGCTTTCACTGGGAACTGAGAATATAGAAATTGAGGCAGGCAAAGGGGGTGAATAGATCCAAGCTGCGGCACAAAGGGCCGAACCAGGCTGTGGCACAGAGATCCAGGCTGAGGAAAAACTGTTCCTGTGGCAACCCAGGCAATACAAGCTAACACTCGCGCCAAACCCAGACAAAGAAAGAAAAGCGGGGCAGCCATTTTCCCCAATCTCCAGGTCGGCGCACGCAGATAGTGGGCGAGAGATTCCTTCCAAAGCCCCGAGAGTGTGCGCCCGTGTTGTCCCACAGAAAGGCAGAGTCAGAGGCCTTTGTGTGGGCCAAAAGCAGAATCTCTGGGAAAGCCGCGCACCGAGAGGGAGCGAGAACTAATTCCAATGCTGGAACTTTTCCGTGTGGGAGGGGGATTCATTCAGAGGCCTCTGTATGGACTGAAAGCGGAATCTCCGGGCCGCCCCAGCGCCCTGGGAAAGCAGCTCATGGGACGGAGCGAGAGGCAATTCCAACGCAGAAACTTTTCCGTGCGGGTGGGGGTTTCACTCAGGTGAGACTGCTGCCCTGATATCCTGGTCTGTGCGTGCAGATAGTGAGCGAGAGATTCCTCCGAGTGCCTCGGCAGTTGCCACCCGTGTTATCACACAGAGGGGCAGAGTCAGGGGCCTTTGTGTGGGCCAAAAAGCGGAATCTCAGGCCGCCCCAGCACCTTGAAAAAGCCGCGCCCGGGGACGGAGCGAGAGCCAATTCCAACACTGAAACTTTTCCGTGTGGGTGGGGGTTTCACTCAGAGTGTGAGACTGCTGGCCTGATATCCTGATCTGTGTGCGCAGATAGTGGGAGAGAGATTCCTCCAAGTGCCTCGGCAGTGCGCGCCTGTGTTATCCCACAGAGTGACAGAGCCAGAGGTCTTTGAGTGGGTGGAAACACCGCCTGATTATGCTAGCAGCTCTGACTGACTGAGCCTTACCCAGAGCCCTGTGCTGAGTGGGAATAGAGTGGGGAGTTGCCAGCTCTTTGAGCCTCTTACTATCCAGGCAGAGGCAGCAGCAACCCCATAACTGGATTATCAGGCTACTAATTGAGGAAGGAAAGACTAGGAGAAAGGCTCCAAGAACACAGACTCTCTCACTGGCAGAGCCTATAAATGCTAATGAGCCTTGACTGCCAACGAGACTGAAGCACAATACACGACATCGCCATAGAGACTAATCAACTGCAAACCTCTACCTGAGCGTGCCAAAGGGACAGAACCTGAGGTACAGAGTCACCGACCAGGAAGAGGGAGAGAAAAGAAAAAGCAAGATAACCTCTCAAAATCAAGAATAATATGCAGACTTTATAGCCTATCCCATTTTATTATATTTGTTCGTTTGTTTCTCTTATCTTCATTCTTGATATTTCTTATTCCTCCTCCAATTTGGTCATTTAACTCTCTGCCAGTCTTACTCTTTCCTCTCCTTGAACTACACTACCCATAACTGTTACATCTCCCATTATCTTTTCTTTCCTCTTCCTTTCTCTCTATGAGGGTTGCACTCCAAAACCCTTAACACTCTCTCTCCTCTTTTTTCTTTTTTCTTCTTTTAGTGGTTCCCTCTTTTTTCTCTCTCTCTCACTTTCTTTTCTCCCTCTATTATAGTTTCTTCCTTTTTCCTTTACATATCCTCTCATTCAAACCTCAATAACAAACAATATCTTATCTGGGAATCAAACTTATGTTTGTGGCATTTTGGGTTTTTTTTACTTCACCTTTTTAACACACTAGCAGTGCTCCCATCCCTGGATCTCCATTTTATCTAGTTCTTGTTCCACTAAATATAATAGTAATTTATTAATTTGTCCCCCCATTTTCCTGTTTCCCTATTATTCCTATCATCATAACTCTTAGTCAACCAACACCTAAAAGCAAATCATTTTATTCTTTACCCAATTTTTTTTCTTATTTGCTTTTTGTGGGTCGATACGCCCTTTTTTTCTTTTTCTTCTCCCCCCCCCTTTATTACTTCTCCCCAATTCAGGCCCTCCATTATAGGCATTGTTTGTTCTATTTAGTACAATATAATTCACAGTTCACCACAAGATTTTCTCAAGAAAGAGGGGAGAGGAGAGGAGAGGAGAGAAAAAAAAGAGGTGGGGGAATAATTTCCTTTTTTAAATTTTTATTTTATTTTTTTTTATTTCATTATTAATTTTTTTAAAAAAAACAACTTTTTTCAATTTTTTATTTTTCTAACTTTTTATTCTTTATTAAATCTCATTAATACTATCAACAAAACCAATCTCAGATGCCATTAAGAAAGAGAAAATCAAATATCATGGATACAAAAGAAAGAGAGGTAACACAGCTAGATAAGGAAAAATCTATGGAGAAAAAATTTAATATATTGGAAACCTTGGAGTAAATGACAGAGAATTTAAGATAGAAATCCTAAAAATCCTCCGAGATATATAAGAAAACACAGAAAGGCAATTTAGGGAGCTCAGAAAACAACTCGATGAACACAAAGAATATATTTCCAAGGAAATTGAAACTATAAAAACAAATCAAACAGAGATGAAAAACTCAATTCACGAGCTGAAAAATGAGGTAACAAGCTTAGCTAATAGAACAGGCCAGATAGAAGAGAGATTTAGTGAAATAGAAGACAAGGAACTTGAGGCACAACAGAGAGAAGAAGAAAGAGACTCAAAAATTTAAAAAAAATGAGATAGTCCTACAAGAATTATCTGACTCCATCAAAAAAAAAATAACATAAGAATAATAGGTATATCAGAGGGAGAAGAGAGAGAAAATGGAATGGAGAACATACTCAAACAAATAATAGATGAGAACTTCTCAAGCCTGTGGAAAGAACTAAAGCCTCAAATTTAAGAAGCAAACAGAACTCAGAGTTTTCTTAACCCCAACAAACCTACTCCAAGGCACATCATAATGAAATTGGCACAAATCAATGGCAAAGAAAAAATTCTCAAGGCAGCCAGGGAAAAGAAGAATACAACATATAAAGGAAGGCCCATTAGATTATCATCAGATTTCTCAGCAGAAACTCTACAAGCTAGAAGAGAGTGGACCCCAACTTTTAAAGTCCTGAAAGAGAGGAACTTCCAGCCACGAATACTATACCCATCAAAGCTATCCTTTAAATATGAAATAGAAAAAAAAATTCACAGATACCAAGGGTGTTCTCCCATCAGATACAAAGAACAAAAAAAAAACAAAAACAAAGCCACAAGTAAAAGCTCCAAGAAGAACACAATAAAACCAAATTTAAACTGTAACAACAAAAAGAAAGGGGGGGAGAGGATGGAGATTAACAGTAGCAAAGGACAATGGAGTGCAAAAGTACTCACAAAATAGTGCGCTACAATGAACAGGGTAGGAATCCTTTTCATTACTTAAAGGTAACCACCATTGAAAAAACCATCACAGAAGCACATGAGATAAAAAAGATAGCAACAGAGGAAAGATGTATGGAATACAACCAAATAAAAACAAAAGATAGAAAAACAAAAGAGAAGGATCAACAAGACACAAAACTAACAGAAAGCAATATATAAAGTGGCAATAGGGAACTCACAAGTGTCAATAATTACACTAAATGTAAATGGATTAAACTCAACAATAAAAAGGCACAGAGTAGCAGAATGGATTAAAAAAGAACATCCAACTGTATGCTGCCTACAGGAAACTCATCTAAGTAACAAGGATAAAAACAAATTCAAAGTGAAAGGCTGGAAAACAATACTCCAAGCAAATAACATCCAAAAAAAAGCAGGCGTAGCAATACTCATATCTGATAATGCTGACTACAAGACAGCAAAAGTACTCAGAGACAAAAATGGCCATTTCATAATGGCTAAGGGGACACTGAATCAAGAAGACATAACAATTCTTAATATATATGCACCAAACCAAGGAGCACCAAAATATATAAGACAGCTACTTATTGACCTTAAAACAAAAACTGACAAAAATACAATCATACTTGGAGAACTCAATACACCGCTGACAGCTCTAGATCGGTCATCCAAACAGAGAATCAACAAAGATATAGTGGCCTTAAACAAAACACTAGAGCACCTGGATATGATAGACATCTACAGGACATTTCATCCCAAAGTGACTGAGTATACATTTTTCTCCAGTGTACATGGATCATTCTCAAGAATTGACCATATGTTGGGCCACAAAAACAACATCAGCAAATTCAGAAAAATCGAAGTTGTACCAAGCATATTTTCTGATCATAAAGACTTGAAACTAGAATTCAACTGCAAAAAAGAGGTGAAAAAAACCAAAAAAAATGTGGAAACAAAACAACATACTTTTAAAAAATGAATGGGTCAAAGAAGAAATAAGTGCAGAGATCAAAAGATATATACAGACTAATGAAAATGACAATATGACATATCAGAATCTATGGGATGCAGCAAAAGGAGTGATAAGAGGGAAGTTCATATCACTTCAGGCATATATGAACAAACAAGAGAGAGCCCAAGTGAACCACTTAACTTCCCACCTTAAGGAACTAGAAAAAGAAGAACAAAGAGAACCCAAAACCAGCCAAAGAAAGGAGATAATAAAAAATCAGAGCAGAAATAAATGAAATAGAGAATAGAAAAACTATAGAAAAAATTAATAGAACAAGGAGCTAGTTCTTTGAAAAGATCAACAAAATTGACAAACCCTTGGCAAGACTTACCAAGGAAAAAAGAGAAAGAACTCATATAAACAAAATCCAAAATGAAAGAGGAGAAATCACCACGGACACTGTAGATATACAAAGAATTATTGTAGAATACTATGAAAAACTTTATGCCACTAAATTCAACAACCTAAAAGAAATGGATAAATTCCTAGAGCAATACAACCTTCCTAGACTGAGTCAAGAAGAAGCAGAAAGCCTAAACAGACCTATCAGTAGAGAAGAAATAGAAGAAAACATTAAAAACCTCACCAAAAATAAAAGTCCAGGCCCTGATGGCTATACCAGCGAATTTTATCAAACATTCAAAGAAGACTTGGTTCCTATTCTACTCAAAGTCTTCCAAAAAATTGAAGAAGAAGCAATACTTCCAAACACATTTTATGAGGCCAACATAACCCTCATCCCAAAACCAGGCAAGGATGGCACAAAAAAAGAAAACTACAGACCAATATCTCTAATGAATACAGATGCTAAAATACTAAACAAAATACTAGCAAATCGAATACAACAACATATTAAAAAGATAATACATCATGATCAAGTGGGATTCATCCCAGAATCTCAAGGACGGTTCAACATACGTAAAACAGTTAACGTAATACACCATATCAACAAAACAAAAACCAAAAACCACATGATCTTATCAATAGACGCAGAAAAGGCTTTCGATAAAATACAACACAATTTTATGTTTAAGACTCTCAACAAAATGGGTATAGAAGGAAAATATCTCAACATGATAAAGGCCATATATGATAAACCATCAGCTAACATCATATTGAATGGCACTAAACTGAAGGCTTTCCCCCTTAAATCAGGAACAAGACAGGGTTGTCCACTCTCTCCACTCTTATTTAATGTGGTACTAGAGGTTCTAGCCAGAGCAATCAGACAAGACAAAGAAATAAAAGGCATCCATATCGAAAAAGAAGAGTTAAAGGTATCACTTTTTGCAGATGATATGATCCTATACATCGAAAATCCCAAAGAATCCACAAAAAGACTACTAGAAACAATAAGCCAATACAGTAAGGTCGCAGGATACAAATTAACATACAGAAGTCAATAGCCTTTCTATATGCCAACAATGAAACATTTGAGAATGAACTCAAAAGAACAATCCCCTTCACGATTGCAACAACAACAAAAAAAAACTTAGGAATAAACATAACAAAGAATGTAAAGGACTTATATAATGAAAAGTATAAACCATTGTTAAGGGAAATCGAAAAAGATATAATGAGATGGAAGAATATTCCTTGTTCTTGGTTAGGAAGAATAAATATAATCAAGATGGCCATATTACCCAAAGCAATATGCAAATTTAATGCAATTCCCATCAAAATTCCAATGACATTTTTTAAAGTAATGGAGCAAAAAATCATCAGATTAATATGGAACTATAAAAAACCCGAATAGCCAAAGCAATCCTAAAGAAAAAAAATGAAGCTGGGGGCATTACAATACCTGACTTCAAACTATATTATAGGGCCACAACAATCAAAACAGCATGGTATTGGCAGAAAAATAGACACTCAGACCAATGGAACAGAATAGAAAACCCAGAAATAAAACCACATATATATGTACTCAAATAATTTTTGATAAAGGGGCCAAGAACACACAATGGAGAAAAGAAAGCCTCTTCAATAAATGGTGCTGGAAAAACTGCAAAGCCACATGCAAAAGAATGAAACTGGACTACAGTTTGTCCCCCTGTACTAAAATTAACTCAAAATGGATCAAAGATCTAAACATAAGACCTGAAACAATTAAGTGCATAGAAGAAAACATAGGTACTAAACTCATGGACTTGGGTTTTAAAGAGCATTTTATGAATTTGACTCCAATGGCAAGAGAAGTGAAGGCAAAAATTAATGAATGAGACTACATCAGACTAAGAAGTTTTTGCTCAGCAAGAGAAACTGATAACAAAATCAATAGACAGCCAACTAAATGGGAAATGATATTTTCAAACAACAGCTCAGATAAGGGCCTAATATCCAAAATATACAAAGAACTCATAAAACTCAACAACAAACAAACAATCCAATAAAAAAATGGGAAGAGGACATGAACAGACACTTCTCCCAGGAGGAAGTACAAATGGCCAACAGATATATGAAAAGATGCTCATCTTCTTTAGTTATTGGAGAAATGCAAATCAAAACTGCAATGAGATACCACCTCACACCTGTTAGATTAGCTATTATTAACAAGACAGGTAATAACAAATGTTGGAGAGGCTGTGGAGAAAAAGGAACCCTCATACACTGTTGGTGGGAATGTAAAGTAGTACAACCATTATGGAAGAAAATATGGTGGTTCCTCAAAAAACTGCAAATAGAACTACCTTATGACCCAGCAATCCCTCTACTGGGTATATACCCCAAAAACTCAGAAACATTGATATGTAAAGACACATGCAGCCCCATGTTCATTGCAGCATTGTTCACAGTGGCCAGGACATGGAAACAACCAAAAAGCCTTTCAATAGATGACTGGATAAAGAAGATGTGGCA
Source organism: Saccopteryx bilineata (assembly GCF_036850765.1). Classification (NCBI taxonomy): domain Eukaryota; kingdom Metazoa; phylum Chordata; class Mammalia; order Chiroptera; family Emballonuridae; genus Saccopteryx; species Saccopteryx bilineata. Next base: position 141,910,086 of record NC_089495.1, read on the forward strand.
CATATACACTATGGAATACTACTCAGCCATAAGAAACGATGACATCGGATCATTTACAGCAAAATGGCGGGATCTTGATAACATTATACGAAGTGAAATAAGTAAATCAGAAAAAACCAGGAACTGCATTATTCTATACGTAGGTGGGACATAAAAGTTAAACTAAGAGACATTAATAAGAGTGTGGTGGTTACGGGAGGGGAGGGGGAGAGGGAGAGGGAAAGGGGGAGGGGGAGGGGCACAAAGAAAATTAGATAGAAGGTGACAGAGGATAATCTGACTTTTGGTGATGGGTATGCAACATAAGTGAACAAGATAACCTGTAGTGGTTATCTTTGAATATATGTATCCTGATTTATTGATGTCGCTCCATTAAAAATAAAATTATTAAAAAAAAAAAGACTTGGGTTAAGGTTCAGCATATATTCTACTATCCTATTGAACACACAACTGAACTTGTACAGAATGTCTGTAAGGTAATTACTGGGTTTATAGACACCAATATATATTAATTATATAAATAAGTATATACTTGAACTGTATTTTTATTGTTTTCTATTTGTTCTATCTTTTCCTTAGACTGAGACATTATAAATGTGATATTAAAGTATAATGAAGTGTTTTTGTTTTTTTTTCTGTATTTTTTTTTTCTGAAGCTGGAAACGGGGAGAGACAGTCAGACAGACTCCTGCATGCACCCGACCGGGATCCACCCGGCACGCCCACCAGGGGGCGATGCTCTGCCCACCACGGGGCGATGCTCTGCCCCTCCGGGGTGTTGCTCTGTCATGACCAGAGCCACTCTAGCGCCTGGGGCAGAGGCCAAGGAGCCATCCCCAGCGCCCGGGCCATCTTTGCTGCAGTGGAGCCTCGGCTGCAGGAGGGGAAGAGAGAGACAGAGAGGAAGGAGAGGGGGAGGGGTGGAGAAGCAGATGGGCGCTTCTCCTGTGTGCCCTAGCCGGGAATCGAACCCGGGACTTCTGCACGCCAGGCCGACACTCTACAACTGGGTCAACCGGCCAGGGCTATAATGAAGTGTTTTGCATACAATATAAGGCTGGACCTTGCTTGTAAAATACATTCTGGCAATATTCTCATTTTTATTGGTATATTTATTCTATTAATGTTTGCCTTAATTATTGATATGATTGTGTATGGGTCTACCAATTTTTTTGTACACATATTTTGGTTTTATGTTCCTCTTTCCTGCCTTTTTGGGCATTTTCAATTTTTAAAATATCCCATTTTATTTTCTTGGCCTTTAGATATATGTCTTTGTGTATTTTTAGTATGTGTTCTAGTAATTACCACGTAATTTTTTATATTCCATTAATAAAGTTATAAAATGTAGAAATATTTCAACCAGAGAGTTAAGACTCTTCATTTTCATTTCACAAGTTGACAAACTTTTTCTGTAAAGGGCCTGAAAGTAAATATTTTAGTTTTTTCAGATTACATGGGGTCTCTGTAACCTCTTTTTCTCCTTTTCCTTCTTCTGTTCTTTTTTAAACAACCCTTTAACTAAAAAAATTAAAATGTGATATGAGAGGAAAGGTCTAAATGGTAATCCTTCATTAATGAATTCATTCAAGCATCTAATATTTATGGAGTATATAGTAGTTATTAGGTAGTGGGAAATTCATTGGAGATTTTTAAAAAATGGCAATGTGCCTGACCAGGCGGTGGTGCAGTGGATAGAACATCGGACTGGGGTGCAGAAGGACCCAGGTTCAAGATCCCAAGGTAGCCAGCTTGAGCGCAGGCTCATCTGGTTTGAGCAAAGCTCACAAGCTTGGACCCAAAGTCACTGGCTCGAGCAAGGGGTTACTCAGTCTGCTGAAGGCCCACGGTCAAGGCACATATGAGAAAGCAATCAATGAACAACTAAGATGTCGCAACAAAAAACTGATGATTGATGCTTCTCATCTCTCTCCGTTCCTGTCTGTCTTTCCCTATCTATCCCTCTCTCTGACTCTCTCTCTCTCTGTTAAAAAAATGGCAATGCATCTTTCTCACTGTAATATAACTTCTTTTTTTTTTTTTTTTTTTTGAGGACCGTCCATACCATTTTCCATTAAGGATGCAGCATTTTACATGCTAACCAACAATATATAAGGGTTCCAGTTGCTCTGTATCTTTACCAACATCCTTTTCTTAAATAATCGTCATTTTAACAGTCATGACTTTTGGGTACAGATCAAAAAGATTAAAATTAGGATCTTTAAGAGATATCTGCACCCCTATGTGCATTGCAACATTATTCACAAGAGCCAAGATATGAAAAAATGCATTTTGTTGATTAATGAATAAAGAAAATATAGTATAGACATTTGAATGAATGTTATTCAGACTTTAAAAAGAATAACTCTGTTCTTTGGGACAACATAGATGAACCTAGAGGACATTATGTTAAGTAAAACAAGCCAGCAACAGAAGGATAAATACTGCACAATTCCACTTATACGAGGTATCTAAAATAGTCAAACCTAGAGAAAAAGGAAGTAGAAAAGTAGTTTGGCAAGGGTTAAGAAGAAGGGGAAATGGGGAATTACTATTCAATGAGTAGAAGTATCACTTATTTAAAATGAGTAAGTTCTAGGACTCTGCTGCACAACATAGTACCTAAAGCTGACAATACTGTATTGTGCACATACATTTTTTAAGAAGGTAGAGTTCATGTAAAGTGTCTTTACCATGCCTTATTTTTTTCAATAGATAACATTTGAGTGAGAAAATAAGACATTACTCAAAAAAAATGACATAGTTAAGCAAACTTAACTATGTCTTTTAAAAACTTACGTCAAGAAAGTTGCAGAATTCCCTAGCTTTATTAAAGTAGGTAACTTTACTAATTTGAGGGAGCATGAAATGGTGAGGGTTGTAAAGGGTGAACAGGGTCAAATAAATGGTGACAGAAGATGATCTGACTTGGAGTGGGAGGCATACAATGCAGTATCCAGACAACACAGCATAGAATTGTACACTCAAAACCTATAGAATCTTATTAACCAATGTCACCCCAATACATATTTTAATAAAAAGTAAAAAGGTAGATGAGATTTCTAAATCCAGAAACAACCCAAGAGTATTCTTAGTGTCAGAGTTGAATATAGATCAACAATATATCATACGATGTTCTTAAAACAGAAATGTCTCTGGTTAGGGCGCATGCAGGAGAAGCTTGATTCCTTTCTCTTTCTTCCTACCTGTCTCAAAAAAATAAAATAAAATAATAAATAAATAAATAGTAAATAAGAATATAAAAACACAAATGTGTACACGATGCTAAAAGAAACCTTGCTTCCCAGAGTATACGTATATTTTGGTTCCAAGGTAGTGGGACATTTAGTCCCAAGGACCGAAGTAGAGGAAGACAACGTTCCACAGCTAACTGACATCGAAACCCACACTTCTGAACTCTGGAGGCAGTATTTGACCCTGATCCTGTGAGAGGTAGACAGTGAGCAATTTGGCAAAAGCAAGGCCAGGGGGATTCAGAACTGCAGCTTACTTGACTACAAAGTGCCCTGTTGCCCTGAGTCAAGGGTAAATTGTCATAGGAAGATAATGGGCCATCGGCTTCAGGATAACTGTATCCCAGCCAGAAAGGCCAAGCTGCCCCAAAGCCAGACCTGGCCTGCAATCACTTGCAGGCTGTGATGAGAGGCCCTCAGTCTCAGGGCCCAAGGAGAAGGTTACAGAGAGCTGTACTTAGTGCCAGCGGCAACACCGGGATTTTCTTCTTTTTTTCTTTTTAGGGGGAAAGTGGCAGACATTACAGAGCCAGGGATCTTCAAGCACTAAAGGGAAAGAGTCGTTGATAATAAAGCAGCAGTATTGATCAAAGGAGCAAATGGCCTCTGAGAAAATTAACTGTACTCACTTTAAGAGACAGGAGGATTTCTAAATTGCTAGTGGGACCAAACAGGCAGAAATGGCAGGGCTCAGAGGAAGGGCAGCCACTCCTGTGTGACAGGCACGGTGTAAAAATAAGCCCAAGGGACAGGCTACCCCTGGTTCAGGCTAGAGAAAAAATCCTCTCTCAGGACCTCTCAGCATGGTGATATCTTTGCTGAGACAGGCAGAGATCACAAATTGATATGCACAAGCCATTCTGATACTTTTAAAGACAGGTGTCCATGCAGTCATACATAAACATGCACCACCACATGGGTGGAAGACAAGTCACAACACAGGACACAGGACCTGTCTTATTCTCCAAAGAATAAGATAAGGCATTGTGAGAACAGTTACCAGATGTTGCCTTGGGTGGGTGTCAAAAAACGTTTCTGAGAGATTTGCCTGGACTGAGACTTCATGGATGCTGTAACAGCAAATGCTGTGACAGGCGAGAACAACTGAGTCAAAGAATATTCTGGTAACACTTCCGGAATGCTACCACAACAGTGGGAAGTAAACAGCAGTATGGTATGTAGTCTAACATGAATGTGAATTTTGGTCTTTTGTCATAAAACAGTTAAGTCAGTTCACTTTCCTGGAAATGAAACCGTTAGCGTGTTCCTCACTGGGTTTGTAAGGATGAAACGATATCATGCATGTAGAAATGTGCATTCTACCTGGCATGGAGCCATCTGTCCCAGGATCTACAGCTCGCTGACAGTAAGGAGATGTGTAGCTAGCCTGTCCCGCAAGCTCCCCGCTTCCTTCCGAGGGGTCAGAAATGAAACATCTGAGCTTCCCATACTGCTCTATAAACCGGACGTAAGCTGGGTGGACAGGAAACACGGAGGAGAAACTGACCAGGGAAGGGGAAATCACCATGATAGTGACTGTCGGGGGGAGGGAATGGTGGCCTGGGGATTAGTAGAAATAAGAAATCAAGATGGGGAGATAAAGAACACAGGGTCTGTCATGGCAATATGGTTTTGGTCAGTGGTAGGATACAAATAATTTAACAACCAGTTCTCTGCCTTAATGGCCATTTTAATACACACACACAAATACATATATATATGATATTTATATATACATATATAAATTACATATATATTATATTTAAAACATGCATATATATATATATATATTTAAAGAGTGTTTAAGATGGAGAGGGTATAGAACTGAGGACTCAATATTTGGACTTTGGAACTTTGCTTTTGGTTCCATTGACACTATCTGGCCCAAAGACCTCTCTGTGGCATTGCACCGAATGGAAGAAATAAATCCTTTACATCGTTACAACATGAAAATATTGAATAGTTCCAAAGTACAAGGATAGGCTGGCCCCACATGGCACAGGAAGCTTTTTACTGGTGTGACAGCAGCATTGATTACTTGTGAAGGGAGCTCCTCTGGCCCTGTGTCCTTGTGCAGGATCGTAGGTCCTCCGCAAAGAATGTACGGCAGTACACTCTGAAGGCCATCAATCTGGGAGGGCAGGACCACCCTCCGAGAGTGTCATGCTGGGGGACAGGCTCCTCTGGGCTCAAACAGGCCAGTGACAGACTGATTGGGAGGGAACCAGTACACTCAAAATGTAGGCGCAATGATGCCTGACCTGTTGTGACGCAGTGGATCAAGCGCCAACCTGGAACACTGAGGTCACTGGTTGGAAACTCTGGACTTGCCCGGTCAAGGCACATATGGGAGTTGATGTTTCCTGATCCTCCTCCTTCTCTCTGTCTCTCTGTCTCTATGTTGATGACACTCAAATATTAATTATTTGAGTATTTTCTGTATGTTATATTTTCTCATTGCATTCTACATTTCCTTTATATTCTTAAACATGTGAATTATCTTTATAATGTCTGTTTTAAAATTCATCTACGAGTTCCACTGTCCTTGTTATTTCTGTGCCTGTTTCCATCATTTGCTTTTGCTTTGGATGGGGTCATAGTAGCCTGCTTACTTGCATATCCAGTAATTTTTTTAATTTGTTGATTTTTAGAGAGAGAGAGGAAGGGAGACACAAACGCACAGAGAACGAGAGAAGGAGAGAGAGAGGTATCAACTTGTGTCCTCTGGGTCCAGAGATTTTCCCAGGAAACAAGAAGAGGCAACCACAGGACTCACACTGTGCACTGTGCTTCACTCACTGACCACACTCAACCTGCCTGTTGGCAAGTGTCTGAAAACTTGTCTTGTATATTTACCAGTTTCCTTGTTTTATGGTGAAAAGGAAATTCTAGTAACAGTTAATTCTTTATGGACAAAATTGTATCTCAGCACATATTTGAAAAATAAAGACATTAAGGAATACTATAGTAAAAAACAACTGAAAGACACAGAAAGAAATTATTTAAAATATGAATTATCATAAATTTAAAAGCTCATAGCAATCTAGGGTTGGAAGGCATACGGAGCTTTACCAATTAATTTCAGAAGACTGGAAACTGGACTAGTAAAGGGATCTGATTTAGCCAAGATCAGAAAGTCCCCACAACAGATGACAGAACCCCATTTCTTGACTTTATGGCTTGTGTGTACATATGTGGTTTTGTTTATGTGTGTGCATGTGTGTGCATTGCGTCATAAACTGCCAAGTCCTTAAACATAAAAAGATTAATATTAAATCATATCAACATAGAATTTTTTATTTTCTTTTTTAGAACATCCATAATGTCAGGGTAGGGGAAACCCACCAGACAGTCCCCACACCCTGGAGAAATAGCTCTCTTGCAACCAGTGTGCCTGCTGTTTCCTCATCAAGGTTGTCACTACAAGCAGAGCTGTACAGAAGAATTCAGAAGATGAAGCCATGAGCTGTCAGAAGACCAATAACACCCTCGCTGTCCTCAGCCCTAACAAGCTTATTTACCTTGGCTGTAGGCCTGTCAACATCAGTTTTATGGTAGAATATCTTGCCTGAAATAAACACAGACCCATAGTCACCTGCTACTTGAAAACAGCAGTGTTCCAATATATGTATCTAAATAGAAATCTGCTCTAAGGAAAAGAGTGCGTGGGTGGGTGAAAAATGTTATTACATTAATTGGGACTGTTCCCAGTGTGTCTCCGGTACAGACACCGAAGATTTTTGCCTACCTGCAGAGATTTTAGACGAGCTGATCAGCTTCCCTGGCCTAAAACAACTCTCCCTCCCCGGCTCCACAATGTCCACCTGTGAAGGCTACTTAAGCCTTTGAACCCATGAAAAGATTGTTAACACTGGGTAATGTCTCACTTCAGGCATTATTAGAAAGGGTCTGCTTCTAAAAAAATTAAAAATAAATAAGTGTAACAAGCAATAGGCAGAGTTTTGTATATATAGAATTTCAGAAACACTAGTCTAAGAGTTGATCCTCAACACTTGTTCCAAAATGTGGTGTTTAATCAATAATCTGTCTGCTTTTCATTATCCCTTCTCATATAAACCCAGTCTGCTAATTTTAGCTCTGTCTTAATGAAAAAGGTCATCTCTCCTAATATACATACAGTGGAATCTAGATAATACATAATGGGTCAATAAAGACAGAGAGGTTTGAGATCCTAAAAAGACCCCAAAAATCACCTATCTTAAAAATTTTTACATCCATGTAAAAAAATTTTACTTTTTAATTCAGGTTAGTTAATTCAGCCTGGAATTTATGAATTTGTGGCTATTTATAGTAAACAGCAGGTACTTGGTAAAAACTAGCCCTTCTAAGTTAGTAAATCCCAAAGTTATTATAGTTGTAGAGAGACCTTTTCCCTTACATCTGCCTAGCAATAATCTACTCCCTCTTTAGGGCAGTGTTTCTCCCAAATGTGGCTATCTATACACTGGCCTCATCTGAGGAGGCACCTCTGAGAACACTGCTCTAGGTCAAGTTCATTAATGCTTCCTCCATACATCCTTTCCATGATATAAGAATTTTATCTAAATAATTTTAATTGACTTTCCATAGGACTCAATGTGGAATTCTATTATTCCATTTCTATATGCTTATAGAAAGTATGTGTGTTTCCTTTCTTCACTTGGATCTCAGCTCCTTGAAGGACTCACATCGCGTTCATTTTCTATCACCCAGGTTGCTTTCTCTAACTCACCCTAATCCTTGAGCGCATCTATTCACCATGTGCAAAAGCATCTGGTGTATCAAAATAGATAAGGAACAAAAGAGCTAAAGCACAAAAACACACCACTGAAAGAGACAAGAAACAAGGTTCAAGTTGGCAATTCTTAAAAGCATGTACAAAGTTTATATCCGGACAACACCTAGAGCAAAACAGTATAGAGAAAAACATGAACCGACCGCTCTAACATTATTCTGGAAGCAATGTGTGGTTGGTGGGTGGAATGTCACACAGCAATAAAGACCAAGGCTCTGAAGCTATACTTCCTGCATTGGTATTCTGCCTCAAATAGTAAATAGCAGTATGTTGAACAAATCATTTAACTTCATGCTTATGTATGTAACACTCATATACATAAAGTCAAATAGACCTGCTATATACACATAATCCTAACACAAACATCTTGCTGATTAATATAAGCACATAATCTGCAAAGCAGTTGTACCAGTATCAGCCTGTCCTCATACTATTGCTTTTTTAAATTCTGGTGTACAAAAACATTCAGTCTACATCCGCCATATTTAACTTTTCAGTAGTTAATAATGCAGACAGTAATATTAACAAATGCCATTTTATTATTCACTGGATGGCATTCAATATGATTGGTGATCTGGAGCACTTGTCTTAGACTGAGTACACATCACAACTCTTTACCACATTAGTTGATCACTTCCCACTCTGGGCACCTGACATGTATTCATTAACTACAGTGTGCCTTAATTGAGATGTGCATTTCCTTTGAATGGAAAGTTTACAGAATGTATTTTCAATTTCCTAATTATAATTAAAATGCTAATATTATAATTACTTTTAAAGAACTAAATTACAACATAGCTGACATAATGATGTAAAGTTGCCATGAAAAATACATTCTGTTTTGTTTGTTTGTTTGTTTGTTTGTAGACAATATTTGCTTCAAGTCATTCTTAAGCCAAAGTCTATACATTCAGCATGTAAATTAAAAGTCTAATGGACTTTTTCTGAATTTGTTTATAGTAATTATAGAATTGATGGATGCTATTCCATTCATGTTCTAATTAAACAATGATAACAGTGCAATTTCATTCTGTATCTTAAGTGAAAACAGAAGCATTTTGTAGAGAATGGCATTGAGTTAAGCCAAAGTAAAAGAATTTTAACTACAGAATGAAACATGAATATTAAATTTATTTTTTTTTATTCAAAGTTATGCTGGATGGTTTTCTTGGAAGTGTACATATGAACACACAGTAACAAGAAGACAAATAATTCACTTAGAAAATAGGAAGGTTAAGTAGACATTTTTTCCAAAAAAATATAAACAAATGGTAAACAGACACATAGAAAGATGCTCAACATTATAAATTATTAAAGGAGTGCAAATAAAATACACAATTAGATATCATTTTACAAGCACTAGCATGTCTATATTCAAATAGACAATAATAAAGTGTGTTAATGTAAAAAATGTAGGACTCTCACAAATATTTTGGTCTCAAGGTAAAACAGTGCACTTGTTTCTCAAAAGTTTACACAGAGTTAGCATATGACCCAGCTATTCCACTCATAAGTATGGTCCAGAAAAAGATATTTACACCCCAAAACTTGTACAGAAATATTGCTAGTAGCATAGAGACAAAACAAATGGAATCAACCCAAATGTCCATCAACTGGCAAATGGATAAATAAAATGTACTCTAATAAAAAAAAGTAGACTATTTTTTGGTAGTGAAAATGGGTTAAGTATTGATATATGTTAAAACACAGGTAAGACTAAAAAACTAGACTAAGTGTAAGAATCAACTCACAGAAGACCATATATTTCATGATTTCATTTAGATGCAATGTTCAGGATTGGCAAAAATATATACAGAAAGAAAGTTGATTATTGGTTGCAGAAGATTTGAGATGTGTGATTGCAAAGTGACTGCTTTAACTTTTCTTTTAGGGAATATGAAAATGTTCTAAATTTAGATTCAAGGTTGGTACAGTATCCACAAATCAATAAACATAATACACCACAAAAAAACAAAGAATAAAAACCACATAATCATATCAATAGATGCAGAAAAAGCACTTGATAAAATCTAGCATCCATTTTTGATAAAATATCTCTCAACAAAGTGGCAGTAGAGGGAACATACCTCAATGTAATAAAAGCCATACATATATGACAAACCCAAAGTCAACAACGTACCCAATGGATAAAGCCTACAGTGTTTCTCATGAGATCGGGAACAACACATGGATGTCCACTTTCATCACTCTTATACAATATGTACTGTAAGTCCTAGCCACAGCAATCAACAACAAGAAAAAAAAAGACATCTAAATTGGAAATGAAGAAGCAAAATTGTCATTATTTGCAGGAGACATGATACTGTATATTGAGAACCTTAAACACTCCACCAAAAAACTACTAGAACTGATAAATGAATTCTGTGAAGTAACAGAGCACAAAATCCAGAAATCAGCTGCATTTTTACACACCAATAACGAACTGTCAGAAAGGGAAACTAAGAAACAATCCCATTCACAATGGCTTCAAAAAAAATAAAGTACCTAGGAATAAATTTAACCAAAGAGGTAAAGACCATATTTGAAAAATTATAAGACACTGAAGAAAGAAACTGAAGAAGATACAAATAAATGGAAGCATATACTATATTTATCGATGAGAATATTATTATTAAAATGCCCATACTACCTAAAGCAATCTGTAGATCCAATGTAATTAATCTCAAAATATAAATGGTGTATTTCACAGAACTGGAACAAATTATATGGAACCACAAAAGACCCCAAATAGCAATAACAATCTTTAGAAAAAAGAACAAAGTTGGAAGAATTATGCTACCTGATATCAAAACTATAACTACAAGGCCATATTAAACAGAACAGCATGGCATAAAAACAGACATATAAATGAGTGGAATGGAATAGACAGCCCATAAATATACTCATACCATTATAGTCAATTAATATTTAACAAAGGAGACAAGAAAATATAATAGGGTAAAGATAATCTACTTAGTAAATGGTGTTGGGAAAATTGGATACATAATGTGCAAAAATGAAACTAGACCACTGACTTACACCATACAATATCATCTCGAAATGGATTAAAGACTTAAGTATTAGACTGAAAACCATAAGAATCCTAGAAGAAAACATAGGCAGTGTAATCTCAGACATTTCTTGTAGCAATATTTTTCCGATACATCACCTTGGGTGAGGGAAACAAAAGAAAAATTAAAAATAGGACTACAACAAACTAAAAAGCATCTGCACAGCAAAGGAAACCATCATAATGGAAGAACATATTTTCCAAAATGTCTGATAAGAGGCTAATCCAAAATATATAAAGAATTTATAAAACTGAACACATACACAATAAAAACCAAATATTTCCAATTAAAATTGAGCAAAGGACCTGAACAGACATTTCTCCAAAAGGGACTTACAGATGACCAGTAGACACATGAAAAGATGCTCAATATCACTAATCATCAGAGAAATGCAAATTAAAATCACAATGAAATATTACTTCACACTTGTCAGAATGATTGTCATCAATGAGTCAATAAATAACCCATGTTGGTGAGGTTGTGGAGAAAAGGGAACCCTCATGCACTGTTGGTGGGAATGCAGACTGGTGCAGCCACTGTGTAAAACAACATGGAGTTACCTCCAGAAATTAAAAATGGAACCGCTTTATGATCCAGTGACCCCACTTCTGGGAATTAATCTGAAGGTACCTGAAACACTAATTTTAAAAAATATATGCATGCACCTGCATGTTCATTGCAGCAGTATTTACAACAGCTGAGATCTGGAAGCAGCCCAAGTGTCCCTCACTTGGTGAGCAGCTAAAAAGGCTGTGGTATCTTTCCACAATAAAATACTATTTGACCATAAAAAAAGAAGGAAATCTTACCCTTTGCAACAGCATGGATGGACCTAGAGAGCATTATGCTAAGGGAAATAAGCCAGTCAGAGAAAGACAAGCGCCATAAGATTTCACTCATATGTGGACCCTAATGAACAAAATGAACTATCAGGAAAAACAGAGACAGACTCACACATAGAAAGCAGGCTCATAGCTGTGGGGGGGGGGGAGCTGAGAGAGGGGGATAAAGAGATTGAGCAAAAAAGAATAAAAAAGAGAAAAATGTGTGGACACGGACATCAGCGTAGCAACTGCTGGGGGCAGGGAGGGGTAACAGGAGGTGGAGGTAGGTATAGGGGATAAACGGAGATGACAGAGAGTTCACCTGGGGGTGAACACACAATGCGGTGTACAGATGATGTGCTCTAGAGTTGTGCACCTGAAACCTGTAAAACTGTGTTAACCAGTGCCACCCCAATTAACTCAGTAAATAATAAAATAAAATATAAATAAATATCAAAACACAAATTAGAATATACTAAATGCTGATAGGAGTTCTACAAGTATAGTAAATGAAACGGTAAATTAAGATGGTCTCGTCAGTGTTAGGGAAGATTTTAGAAGACAGGAAACAGCATAAACCCCATGCTAAGGGAAGTAAGAATTATACTTATATGTGCATTCAGCCTGGATGATCTGGGGACTTCTAATTTGCAGTTTTTATTAGTTCTAGTTCTACATACCTGTACCAGATTTGGCTTATTTTCTTCTATATGGTCTAGCTTGATATGGTTTTATCTTCACCTTCAGAGTCAGAAAAATATACTGAAAGACAAACTAGCCTCTGGTTATTGTTCCCTTACTTGTGTGAGTTGATCAGAAATTTGGTTCTTAGAAATGCAGAAAATATTGGAGCTTAGAAAAAATTATGACAGTTGAGAAAAAATTTTATGTATCATGAGTTGAATATTTGAAAAAGTGGGTTTTATGGTTTTGTTCAACTAGTATATATGTGAAACCAAAACAGAGCTGGTTTTCTTTTTTTCCAAAAAATCAATAATTTTTATCATAAATTTTCTAGAAACTAGGTAAATAAAATCTACTTTTTTCCTAACCTATAAAGTTGTTATTTTTTATATTTATTGTGAAATGGCTGACCAAATTTTATATGTTGCAGAAGTGTCTAGACACCTCACTGAAGTACAAAAAATAGAGGTTATCAGTACAAAAAATAGAAGTTATTGTCCAGGTTTGAGGAAATGTGTGTGTGTGTATGTGTGTGTACACTTGCTCCTTGTATGCAAAATTGAAACTTAAATTAAAATCTTTTGAGCCTTTGGAAAGATATGTAGTTGATTAGCTTATGATTTTTGATTTTTAGGAGGTTTTATGTTTATATCTTTGAATAACAGATGGGCTATTTGTATTTTAAATATTTTATGTGGTTGTTCGAGTTATATCATTATTGTATAAAATGCTAAAAAAACAAATACTATGCATCATTTTCAAATTTTAATAGCTCTTAACATTTTGCCTATTTGTGTAATATTGTTTTTAAATAAAAGACCACAGAGGAAGGTGAAAGAACACATTTTCTCCTTAATTCACTAAGAGTTACAGCTATTTTAAGCATGGTGACTCCAAGATGTATTCTTATTTTAGATGATACCATATATGTTATTTATCCAATAGTAAAATACCTTTGGTTATGTTAAAATTTTTATAAATTATATATAGAACAAAACTACAATTACATATTGGACATGTAGACAAAAATTTTAATACAATATTAAACAGAGAAAACAGGACACAAAGACTCTATGATTAGAGAATGTGGCCTATAAAGTGTGTCTTTGAAGGTGACATTTCTGAAATTGTACAATATGAATCTCAGCAAGTTCCCTACCCAACAATATAAAACTACAGTTCCTTCTTTCCTTCCTTCCTCCCTCCCTCCCTTCCTCCCTTCTTTTCTTCTTCCTTCCTTCCTTCTTCTTTCCTTCCTTTCTTCTTTACTTTTGTTAGCAAAAGCACATTATTCTTGGGGGTGATAAAGAGGCAGGTTTTCACATGCACACTGACTGGTACCCATCTGGCAACCCCTGTCTGGGGCTGACACTCAGACCAATCAAACTATCCTCAGCGCACAGAGCCATGCTCAAACCAGTCTAGACACTGCATGTGGGAGGGGAAGAGGGAGAGAAGTGGGAAAGGGGGGGGAAAAGAAACAAGAATCAGATGGTCACTTCTCATGTGTGCCCTGACCAGGTATTGAACCTAGGATGTCTGCATGCCGGGCAACACTATCCATTGAGACAATCGGCCATGGCAATGCAAGAAGGTCTTTAAAAGAACCAAAATTGTCAACTAAAAAGTAGATCCAGAATTCTGAATATGAACAAAGACATATGTATTCAGATGCATTTGTAGTAAGAAAAACTAATGAACTTGGAAATTTACAGTGGAAATTCACGGTGTTTTCATCGAGGTCTATTCAAACCCTCCCTTCTACCTCAGACCTGTCACAGCAGTACTTTGTGAAGGGCCAGACAGAAAAAGCACAGCTAAGCTTAATGTAAAAAGCAGAAAAAGAGACAGAGAAAACCCTGGGTACCATGCACTCACCCAAGGCTATGACTGCTGAGCCGTGAAACCATCGGTTTCACACTATAGTAGCACTAGACTTTACTAGCACAGTATAAGCAAGACACTAAACAAATATGCAAGCAAACTACAAGCCCTAATTGAGGGGAGAGGGGGCAGGAACAGTATCCAGACATTATTTTTAATGTCCACGTTTCAACAAATTGTGTAGAGATAAATAGAAACAAAAAAGTGTGAACCTATTCACAGGAAAACAAAAAATAAAAATAAGCAACCTAAAATGCCTGTGACAGACCCCAAATGTTAGAAATACCGAGATGACAAAGCAACCTTTGTAATTCCGGTTAAGAACAAAAGGAAAACTATACTTAAAAAAGTGAAGGAAGTTTGATGTCAATGTCAATCCAAACAGAAGGTAACAATAACACAATAGGAATTATTTTAATCAAGAACCAAATAGAAAATTTGGGAGTGTTAAAAAAAAGTAACAGTGGCTCTGGCCAGTTGGCACAGTGGCAGAGTGTTGGCCCAGTGTGTGGAAGTCCCAGGTTCAATTCCTGACCAGGGCACACAGGAGAAGCACCCATCTGCTTCTCTACCCTTCCCCCTCTCCTTTCTCTCTATGTCTCTCTTCCTCTCTGGCAGCCAAGGCTCCACTGGAGCAAAGTTGGCCTGGACGCTGAGGACTGCTCCATGGCCTCCACCTCAGGTGCTAGAATGGCTCTGGTTGCAATGGAGCAATGCCCCAGATGGGCAGAGCATCGTCCCCTGGTGGGCATCCTGGGTGGATCCTTGTTGGGCGCCTGCAGGAGTCTGTCTCTCTGCCACCTTCCCCCCTTCTCACTTCAAAAAAATACAAAAAAGAAAGTAACAGAAATGAAAATGTCACTAAGAGAGCTCAGCAGCAGAATGAACTGGTAGGAGAAAGAATTGGTAAATTTGCTTCATGATCTATAATGTATGAAATGTTATGAAAATAATTTAAATAATGTAAAATAAAAAAGGTTAAAGAAATTGAGAATAAAATTTAACCTTGAAGTGTAAAAATTCAAAGATGTGTATGCTTCCTGTAGCTCATTAACAAAACAAATAATTACAAGTCAGGAGGAAAATTTGGGAAGTGCTCTAGAAGTTGGTTTAACAGTCCAGATGAAGAGGGTGAGTTTAACTTTTCATGAAAGAAAGCAGTGAATTCTCTTTCCTGATGCCGCATCAGCTTCAATGTCCTTTGGGTACACAATATCCCACCATAATATCTATCAATTAAAACTATCAATGTATTTAAACATGAATTTGAGAGAGAAAAAACCACTTGGCTTGTGTCTGGGAAAAAGCAGGTATTTTAATTGTAACCTGTCCTTGGAGTCTTCCTATTAAACTGGAACTTTATTGAAATCCTGAAGGAAATATTAATTCAGCCACTCTAATTTATACACTAGTGAACTTTATCCTTTTAATTGGTCTTTTAATAGCATTCGTTATAAGCATGGAATAAATTAGTACTGAACGCATAAAGCTTATAAAAATAAAATCCCAAAAGTTTTCCGGATGTGAAGTTAATATTGTTCATACAAGGAAGTAGCTTAAAATATAAGAAAATTTATTCCTTAGTAAAAGTAAAACACGTCCCTTAGGTTTTCAGATGTGCTTGTCCTTTATGTAACAATGTACAGAATATTTTAAATTGGTTTTTCAATCAAGATAGAGAATAATGATCAATTAAATCCATCCACAAAACTTTTCAGTCTTCATATACTTGGTGGATATTTTGAGAGAGATTTATTCCCTGATGACCTGATTATTATTCTCTTGTAGTAAAATTTCCCCCTAAATTTTCTTATTTCCCTTATTTATATAATAATACACTAAGGACCACATTATTTATAATGTTATAGTTATTTTCTTTTCTAATCTTGTAAAAACAACAAGAAAACTGAAGGGTCAGAGAAGCAAATATTAGTTATTTTTATCCAAAGATAGTGAAGTGCCATCGGTATTTGCCTGGTACTGAGAATTAACCACCACTTTCCGTTGATACTTCACTTGACACTAGAAGTAAACTTAGCAGTTTAATATTATTATGCTCACTTTAGACAAGAGTACACAGAATAACAAAAGTTATAGGTCTAAGTGTCTACAGCTAAGGGGCAAAGTAGAGGATCTGACCCAAGTATTCAAAATCCAGAGCTTAAGCAGATAAAATTACCATGTTGTAGAACCTTCTTTTTAGAAATGGAACACAAGAACACAATTAAAAAGAAAATCAATAGAGATATATTGACCTTAAACAAAACACTAGAGCACCTGGATATGATAGACCTCTATAGGACACTTCATCCCAAAGTGACAGAGTATACATTTTTCTCTAGTGTACATGGAACATTCTCAAGAATTGACCATATGTTGGGCCACTAAAATAACATCGGCAAATTTAGAAAAATCGAAATTGTACCAAACATATTTTCTGATCATAAAGCCTTGAAACTAGAACTCAACTGCAAAAAAGAGGTGAAAAAAAACAAAAAAAATGTGGAAACAAAACAACATACTTTTAAAAAATGAATGGGTCAAAAAAGAAATAAGCGCAGAGATCAAAAGATATATACAGACAAATGAAAATGACAATACAACATATCAGAATCTCTAGGATGCAGCAAAAGCAGTAATAAGAGAGAAGTTTATATCACTTCAGGCCTATATGAACAAACAAGAGAGAGCCCAAGTAAACCACTTAACTTTACACCTTAAGGAACTAGAAAAAGAAGAACAAAGACAACCCAAAACCAGCTGAAGAAAGGAAATAATAAAAATCAGAGCAGAAATAAATGAAATAGAGAACAGAAAAACTATAGAAAAAATTAATAAAACAAGGAGCTGGTTCTTTGAAACGATCAACAAAATTGATAAACCCTTGGCAAGACTCACCAAGGAAAAAAGACAAAGGACTCATATAAACAAAATCCAAAATGAAACAGGAGAAATCACCACAGACATCATAGATATACAAAGAATTATTGTAGAATATTACAAAAAACTATATGCCACCAAATTCAACAATCTAGAAGAAATGAATAAATTCCTAACAATACAACCTTTCTAGACTGAGTCATGAAGAAGCAGAAAGCCTAAACAGACCAATTAGCAGGGAGGAAATAGAAAAAACTATTAAAAACACCCCCCAAAATCAAAGTCCAGGCCTGACCAGGTGGTGGCGCAGTGGATAGAGCATCGGACTGGGATGCAGAGGACCCAGGTTCGAGACCGCGAGGTCGCCAACTTGAGCACAGGCTCATCTGGTTTGAGCAAAAGCCCACCAGCTTGAATTCAAGGTCCCTGGCTCCAGCAAGGGGTTACCCGGTCTGCTGAAGGCCCGCAGTCAAGGCACATATGAAAAAGCAATCAATGAACAACTAAGGTGTTGCAACGTGCAATGAAAAACTAATGATTGATGCTTCTCATCTCTCTTCCTTACTGTCTGTCTGTCCCTGTCTATCCCTCTCTCTGACTCACTGTCTCTGTAAAAAATAAAAAAAATAAAAATAAAACTCCAGGCCCAGACGATTATACTAGTGAATTCTATCAAACACTCAAAGAAGACTTGGTTCCTATTCTACTCAATGTCTTCCAAAAAAATTGAAGAAGAAGCAATACTTCCAAACACATTTTATAAGGCCAACATAATCCTTATACCAAAACCTGGCAAGGACGGCACAAAAAAAGAAAACTACAGACCAATATCTCTAATGAATACAGATGCTAAAATACTAAACAAAATACTGGCAAATTGAATACAACAACATATTAAAAATATAATACATCATGATCAAGTGGGATTCATCCCAGAATCTCAAGGATGGTTCAACATATGTAAAATGGTTAACGTGGATGACGTCAGAGTAATGGCGGAGTAGGAAGCGATACCGATAAATCTTCCCCAAACCTCAACAAGATCTTCAACCAGAAACAGAAAAACCTATCCTTGGAGCCTCCAGATGTTTTGCAATACACCCAAAGGTATGATCGAGTGAAAAATTGGCTAAATATATAATCAAACCCCGAAGGAAATAGGGAGTAAGAAATGCTCCGCCTTCCTCACTAACCTAAACAGGGCGATTTTCACTGGAAACTGAGAATATAGAAACTAAGGCGGGCAAAGGGGGTGATTAGATCCAGGCCGCGGCACAAATGGCCGAACCAGGCTGTGGCACGGAGATCCAAGCCAAGTAAAAACTGTTCCTGTGACAACCTGGGCAATTCAGCTAACACTTGCGCCAAACCCAGACAAAGAAAGACAAGCGGGGCAGCCATTTAACCTGATCCCCTGGTAGGCGCATAGTGGGCAAGAGATTCCTTCCAAAGCCCCCGGAGGGTGCGCCCGTGTTACTCCACAGAGAGGCAGAGTCAGAGGCCTTTGTGTGGGCCAAAAGCCTCCAGGCTGCCCGAGCACCCGGGGAGAGCCGCACACGGGGAGGAAGCGAGAGCTAATTCCAACACTGGAACTTTTCAGTGAGGGCGGGAGGTTTCACTCAGAGGACGAGACTCCGGCCTCACATCCTGGTCTGCGCTCATGGAGAGTGGGAAGGAGACTCCTCCCAGCACCTCCAGAGTGGGAGCCCGTGTTGTCCCACGGAGGGGCAGAGTCGGGGGCCTTTGTGTGGGCTGAGGGCGGAGTCACGGGCTGCCCCAGCACCTTGAAAGAGCGGCACATGGGGAAGAGCGAGAGCCAATTCCAACATTGGAACTTTTCAGTGCGGGCGGGGGGTTTCACTCAGAGGACGAGACTTCCGGTCTAACATCCTGGTCTGTGCGCACAGACCCGCCCATATTACCGGACAGAGTGACAGAGCCAGAGGTCTTTGAGTAGGCGAAAGCCCCGCCTGATTATGCTAGCATCTCTGACTGACTGAGCCTTACCCAGAGCCCTGTGCTGAGTGGAAATAAGAGTGGGGAGTTGCCTGCTCTTTCAGCCTCTTACTATCCAGGCAGAGGCATCAGCAACCCCATAGCTGGATTCTCAGGCTGCTGGTTGAGGAAGGAAAGACTAGGAGAGAGGCTCCTGGAACACGAACTCTCTCACTGTCGGAGCCTATAAACACTAATGAGCCTCGACTGCCAACGAGACTGAAGCACAATACATGACATCGCCATAGAGACTTATCAACTGCAAACCTCTACCTGAGCATGCCAAAGGGGCAGAACCTGGGGTACAGAGTCGCCGACCAGGAAGAGGGAGAGAAAAGAAAAAGCAAGAAGATAACCTCTCAAAATCAGAATAATCTGCAGACTTTATAACCTATCCCATTTTATTATATTTGTTCGTTTGTTTCTCTTATCTTCATCCTTGATTTTGTTTTTCTTTTTTCTTTTTTTTTCCTCCTCCAATTTGGTCGTTCAACTCCCTACCGGTCTTACTCTCTCCTCTCCTTGAACTACACTACCCATAAGTGTTACATCTCCCATTATCTTTTCTTTCCTCTTCCTTTCTCTCTATGAGGGTTGCACTCCAAAACCCTTAACTCTCTCTCTCTCCTCTTTTTTCTTCTTTTAGTGGTTCCCTCTTTTTTTTCTCTCTCTCTCTTCTTTTCTCCCTCTATATTAGTTTCTTCCTTTTTCCTTTACATATCCTCTCATTCAAACCTCAATAAAAAACAAATTATTTTATCTGGGACTCAAAATTATGTTTGTGGCATTTTGGGGGTTTTTACTTCACCTTTTTAACTCACTAGCAGTGCTCCCATCCCTGGCTCTCCATTTTATCAAGCTCTTGTTCCATTAAATACAATAGTAATTTTTTAATTTGTCCCCCCATTTTACTGTTTCCATCTTACTCCTCTCATCATAACTCTTAGTCAACCAACATCTAAACGCAAATCATTTTATTCTTGATCCAAATTTTTTCATTATTTGCTTTTTGTGGGTCCATACCCCCACACCTTTATTTATTTATTTATTTATTTTTCTTGCCCCTTTATTACTTTTCCCCAATTCAGGCCCTCCATTACAGGAAATTGTTTGTTCTATTAAATACAATATAATTCACAGTTCACCACAAGATTTTCTCAAGAAAGAGGGGAGAGGAGAGGAGAGAAAAAAAGGAGGGGGGGAATAATTTCCTTTTTTAAAATTTTTATTTTATTTTATTTTTCTCTATTTCATTATTAATTTTTTTATTAAATTTAATGCAGTGACATTGATAAATCAGGGTACATATGTTGAGAGAAAATATCTCTAGATTATTTTGACATTTGATTGTGCTGTATACCCCTCCCCCAAAGTTAAATTGTCTTCTGTCACCTTCTATCTGGTTTTCTTTGTGCCCCTCCCCTCCCCTAACCCCTCTCTCCTTCTTCACCCCATCCCCCCTCCCCCAACCCCCCGCCCCTGTTGCCATCACATTCTTGTTCATGTCTCTGAGTCTCATTTTTATGTCCCTTCTATGTATGGATTCATCTTAGTTTTTTTTCTGATTTACTTATTTCACTCCATATAATGTTGTCAAGGTCCATCCATGTTATTGTAAATGATCTGATGTCATCATTTCTTATGGCTGAGTAGTATTCCATAGTATATATGTACCAAAGCTTTTTAATCCACTCTTCCTCTGACGGACACTTGGGCAGTTTCCAGATCTTCGCTATTGTGAACAATGCTGCCACAAACATGCGGGTGCATTTCTCCTTTTCGAGCCGTTCTATGGTGTCCTTGGGGTATATTCCTAAAAGTGGGATAGCTGGGTCAAAAGGCAGTTCGATTTTCAGTTTTTTGAGGAATCTCCATACCGTTTTCCACAGTGGCTGCACCAGTCTGCATTCCCACCAGCAGTGCAGGAGGGTTCCCTTTTCTCCACATCCTCGCCAGCACTTATTCTGTGTTGTTTTGTTGATAAGCGCCATTCTGACTGGTGTAAGGTGATATCTTATTGTGGTTTTAATTTGCATTTCTCTAATGATTAGTGATGTTGAGCATTTTTTCATATGCCTATTGGCCATCTGTATGTCCTCTTTGGAGAAGTGTCTATTCATCTCTTTTGCCCATTTTTGGATTGGGTTGTTTGTCTTCCTGGTGTTGAATTTTACAAGTTCTTTATAAATTTTGGTTATTAACCCCTTATCAGACATATTGTCAAATATGTTCTCCCATTGTGTAGTTTGTCTTTTTATTCTGATCTTGTTGTCTTTAGCTGTGCAAAAGCTTTTTAGTTTGATATAGTCCCATTTGTTTATCCTGTCTTTTATTTCACTTCCCCATGGAGATAAATCAGCAAATATATTGCTCCGAGAGATGTCGGAGAGATTACTGCCTATGTTTTCTTCTAAGATGCTTATGGTTTCACGGCCTACATTCAAGTCTTTTATCCATTTTGAGTTTGTTTTTGTGAGTGGTGTAAGCTGGTGATCTAGTTTCATTTTTTTGCAGGTAGCTGTCCAATTTTCCCAACACTATTTGTTAAAGAGGCTGTCTTTACTCCATTGTATTTCCTTACCTCCTTTGTCAAATATCAGTTGTCCATAGAACTGTGGGTTTATTTCTGGGTTCTCTGTTTTGTTCCATTGATCTATATGCCTGCTCTTATGCCAGTACCAGGCTGTTTTGAGTACAATGGCCTTGTAGTATAACTTGATATCAGGAAGTGTGATACCTCCCACTTTATTCTTCTTTTTTAAGATTGCTGAGGCTATTTGTGTCCTTTTTTGGTTCCATATAAATTTTTGGAATATGTGTTCTATATCTTTCAAGTATGTCATTGGTATTTTAATTGATATTGCATTGAATTTATAAATTGCTTTGGGTAATATAGACATTTTAATAATGTTTATTCTTCCTAACCATGAGCACGGTATATGCTTCCACTTGTTTGTATCTTCCTTGATTTCTTTTATCAATGTTTTGTAATTTTCCGAGTACAAGTCTTTAGTCTCCTTGGTTAAGTTTACTCCTAGGTACTTTATTTTTTTGGTTGTAATTGTGAAGGGGATTGTTTCCTTAATTTCTCTTTCTGACTGTTCATTGTTGGTGTATAAAAATGCTTCTGATTTCTGAGTATTGATTTTATATCCTGCCACTTTGCTGAATTTATTTATCAGGTCCAGTAGTTTTTTGACTGAGACTTTAGGGTTTTCTATATACAATATCATATCATCTGCAAATAATGATAGTTTTACTTCTTCTTTTCCAACTTGAATGCCTTTTATTTCTTCTTCTTGTCTGATTGCTGTGGCTAGGACTTCCAGGACTATGCTAAATAAGAGTGGTGAAAGGGGGCACCCCTGCCTTGTTCCTGATCTTAAGGGGATTGCTTTTAATTTTTTCCCATTGAGTATGATGTTGGCTGTGGGGTTCTCATAGATGGCTTTTATCATGTTGAGGTATGTTCCCTGTATTCCCACTTTGCTGAGAGTTTTGATCATGAATGGGTGCTGGATTTGATCAAATGCTTTTTCTGCATCTATTGAAATTATCATATGGTTTTTCTCCTTTTTGTTTATGTGATGAATCACATTGATTGATTTACGAATATTGTACCAGCCTTGCCTCCCCAGAATAAATCCCACTTGATCATGGTGTATGATTTTTTCCATATATTGTTGGATCCGGTTTGCTAATATTTTGTTGAGGATTTTAGCATCTATATTCATCAGAGATATTGGCCTATAATTTTCTTCCTTTGTGTTGTCTTTGCCTGGTTTTGGAATCAGAATTATGCTCGCCTCATAAAAGGAGCTTGGAAGTCTTCCTTCCTCTTGAATTTTTTGAAATGGTTTGAGAAGGATAGGAGTTAGTTCTTCTTTGAATATTTGGTAGAATTCCGTTGTGAAGCCATCGGGCCCCGGACTTTTCTTTGTTGGGAGTTTTTTGATAACTGTTTGGATCTCATTTGGTGTAATCGGTCTGTTTAGGTTTTCTGATTCTTCCAGATTGATTTTTGGAAGATTGTATGTTTCAAGAAATTTGTCCATTTCATCTAGGTTGTCTAGTTTTTTGGCATACAGTTCTTCATAGTATTCTCTTACAATATTTTGTATTTCTGTTGTGTCAGTTGTTATTTCTCCTCTCTCATTTCTAATTTAATTTATTTGAGTCCTCTCTCTCTTTTTCTTGGTGAGTCTACTTAAAGGTTCATCAATCTTGGAGAGGAGAGAAGAAAAATAAGGGAGGGGGGGAATAATTTCCTTTTTTTAAAGTTTTATTTTATTTTATTTTTCTTTATTTCATTATTAATTTTTTAAAAAAACAACTTTTTTCAATTTTTTATTTTTCTAACTTTTTATTTTTTATTAAATCTCATTAATACTATCAACAAAACCACCCTCAGATGCCATTAAGGAAGAGAAAATCAAATATCATGGATACAAAAGAAAGAGAGGTAACACAGATAGATGAGGAAAAATCTATGGAGAAAAAATTTAATATATTGGAAACCTTGGAGTTAAATGACAGAGAATTCAAGATATAAATCCTAAAAATACTCAGAGATATATAAGAAAACACAGAAAGGCAATTTAGGGAGCTCAGAAAACAACTCAATGAACACAAAGAATATATGTCCAAGGAAATTGAAACTATAAAAACAAATCAAACAGAGATGAAAAACTCAATTCACAAGCTGAAAAACGAGGTAACAAGCTTAGCTAATAGAACAGGCCAGATAGAAGAGAGATTTAATGAAATAGAAGACAAGCAACTTGAGGCAAAACCGAGAGAGGAAGAAAGAGACTCAAAAATTAAAAAAAAATGAGATAGCCCTACAAGAATTATCTGACTCCATCAGAAAGAATAACAAAAGAATAATAGGTATATCAGAGGGAGAAGAGAGAGAAAATGGAATGGAGAACATACTCAAACAAATAATAGATGAGAACTTCCCAAGCCTGTGGAAAGAACTAAAGCCTCAAATTCATGAAGCAATCAGAACTCTGAGTTTTCTTAATGCCAAAAAACCTACTCCAAGGCACATCATAATGAAATTGGCACAAACCAATGGCAAAGAAAAAATTCTCAAGTCAGCCAGGGAAAAGAAGAATACAACATATAAAGGAAGGCCCATTAGATTATCATCAGATTTCTCAGCAGAAACTCTACAAGCTAGAAGAGAGTGGACCCTAATATTTAAAGTCCTGAAAGAGAGGAACTTTCAGCCACGAATACTATACCCATCAAAGCTATCCTTCAAATATAAAGGAGAAATAAAAACATTCACAGATACAGGAAAGATGAGGGAATTTATCATCAAAAAAACCCCACTCCAGGAATTACTAAAGGGGGTTCTCCCATCAGATACAAAGAACAACAAAAAAAAACAAAGCAACAAGTAAAAGCTCCAAGAAGAACACAATAAAACCAAATTTAAACTGTGACAACAACAAAAAAAAAGGAGGGAGAGGATGGAGATTAACAGTAGCAAAGGACGATGGAGTGCAAAAGTACTCACAAAATAGTGCGCTACAATGAACAGGGTAGGAACCCTTTTCATTACCTAAAGGTAACCACCATTGAAAAAACCACCATAGAAGCACATGAGATAAAAAAGATAGCAACAGTGGAAAGATGTATGAAATACAACCAAATAAAAACAAAAGATAAAAAAACGAAAGAGAAGGATCAAACAAGACACAAAACTAACAGAAAGCAATCTCTAAAATGGCAATAGGGAACTCACAAGTGTAAATAATTACACTAAATGTAAATGGATTAAACTCAACAATAAAAAGACACAGAGTAGCAGAATGGATTAATAAAGAAAATCCAACTGTATGCTGCCTACAGGAAACTCATCTAAGTAACAAGGATAAAAACAAACTCAACGTGAAAGGCTGGAAAACAATACTCCAAGCAAATAACATCCAAAAAAAAAGCAGGCGTAGCAATACTCATATCTGATAATGCTGACTACAAGACAACAAAAGTACTCAGAGACAAAAATGGCCATTTCATAATAACTAAGGGGACACTGAATCAAGAAGACATAACAATTCTTAATATATATGCACCAAACCAAGGAGCACCAAAACATATAAGACAGCTACTTATTGACCTTAAAACAAAAACTGACAAAAATACAATCATACTTGGAGACCTCAATACACCGCTGACGGCTCTAGATCGGTCATCCAAACAGAGAATCAACAAAGATATAGTGGCCTTAAACAAAACACGAGAGCACCTGGATATGATAGACATCTACAGGACATTTCATCCCAAAGTGACTGAGTATACATTTTTCTCCAGTGTACATGGATCATTCTCAAGAATTGACCATATGTTGGGCCACAAAAACAACATCAGCAAATTCAGAAAAATCGAAGTTGTACCAAGCATATTTTCTGATCATAAAGCCTTAAAACTAGAATTCAACTGCAAAAAAGGAAAAAATTTCCACAAAAATGTGGAAACTAAACAACATACTTTTAAAAAATGAATGGGTCAAAAAAGAAATAAGTGCGGAGATCAAAAGATATATACAGACTAACGAAAATGACAATACGACATATCAGAATCTATGGGATGCAGCAAAAGCAGTGATAAGAGGGAAGTTCATATCACTGCAGGCATATATGAACAAAGAAGAGACAGCCCAAGTGAACCACTTAACTTCACACCTTAAGGAACTAGAAAAAGAAGAACAAAAACAACCCAAAACTAGCTGAAGAAAGGAGATAATAAAAAGCAGAGCAGAAATAAATGAAATAGAGAACAGTAAAATTATAGAAAAAATTAATAGAACAAAGAGCTGGTTCTTTGAAAAGATCAATAAGATTGACAAACCCTTGGCAAGACTTACCAAGGAAAAAAGACAAAGAACTCATATAAACAAAATCCAAAATGAAAGAGGAGAAATCACCACGGACACCGTAGATATACAAAGAATTATTGTAGAATACTATGAAAAACTTTATGCCACTATATCCAACAATCTAGAAGAAATGGATAAATTCCTAGAACAATACAACCTTCCTAGACTGAGTCAAGAAGAAGCATAAAGCCTAAACAGACCTATCAGTAGAGAAGAAATAGAAAAAACCATTAAAAACCTCCCCAAAAATAAAAGTCAAGGCCCTGACAGCTATACCAGCAAATATTATCAAACATTCAAAGAAGACTTGGTTCTTACTCTACTCAAAGTCTTCCAAAAAATTAAAGAAGAAGCTATACTTCCAAACACATTTTATGAGGCCAACATAACCCTCATACCAAAACCAGGCAAGGATGACACAAAAAAAGAATACTACAGACCAATATCTCTAATGAATACAGATGCTAAAATACTAAACAAAATACTAGCAAATCGAATACAACATATTAAAAAAATAATACATCACGATCAAGTGGGATTCATCCCAGAATCTCAAGGATGGTTCAGCATACGTAAAATGGTTAACATAATACACCGTATCAACAAAACAAAGAACAAAAACCACATGATCTTATGAATAGACGCAGAAAAGGCTTTCGATAAAATACAACACAATTTTATGTTTAAGACTCTCAACAAAATGGGTATAGAAGGAAAATATCTCAACATGATAAAGGCCATATATGATAAACCATCAGCTAACATCATATTAAATGGCACTAAACTGAAGGCTTTCCCCCTTAAATCAGGAACAAGACAGGGTTGTCCACTCTCTCCACTCTTATTTAATGTGGTACTAGAGGTTCTAGCCAGAGCAATCAGACAAGACAAAGAAATAAAAGGCATCCATATCGGAAAAGAAGAAGTAAAGGTATCACTTTTTGCAGATGATATGATCCTATACATTGAAAACCCCAAAGAATCCACAAAGAGACTACTAGAAACAATAAGCCAATAAAGTAAGGTCGCAGGATACAAAATTAACATACAGAAGTCAATAGCCTTTCTATATGCCAACAATGAAACAATTGAGAATAAACTCAAAAGAATAATCCCCTTCACAATTGCAACAAAAAAAATAAAATACTTAGGAATAAACATAACAAAGAATGTAAAGGACTTATATAATGAAAACTATAAAACATTTTTAAGAGAAATTGAGAAAGATATAATGAGATGGAAGAATATTCCTTGTTTTTGGTTAGGAAGAATAAATATAATCAAGATGGCTATATTACCCAAAGCAATATACAAATTTAATGCAATTCCCATCAAACTTCCAATGACATTTTTTAAAGAAATAGAGCAAAAAATCATCAGATTTATATGGAAGTATAAAAAGCCCCGAATAGCCAAAGCAATCCTAAAGAAAAAGAATGAAGCTGGGGGCATTACAATACCTGACTTCAAACTCTATTATAGGGCCACGACAATCAAAACAGCATGGTATTGGCAGAAAAATAGACACTCAGACCAATGAGACAGAATAGAAAGTCCAGAAATAAAACCACATATATATAGTCAAATAATTTTTGATAAAGGGGCCAAGAACACACAATGGAGAAAAGAAAGCCTCTTCAATAAATGGTGCTGGGAAAACTGGAAAGCCACATGCAAAAGAATGAAACTGGACTACAGTTTGTCCCCCTGTACTAAAATTAACTCAAAATGGATCAAAGATCTAAACATAGGACCTGAAACAATAAAGTACATAGAAGAAGACATAGGTACTCAACTCATGGACCTGGGTTTTAAAGAGCATTTTATGAATTTGACTCCAATGGCAAGAGAAGTGAAGGCAAAAATTAATGAATGGGACTACATCAGACTAAGAAGTTTTTGCTCAGCAAGAGAAACTGATAACAAAATAAACAGAAAGCCAACTAAATGGGAAATGATATTTTCAAACAACAGCTCAGATAAGGGCCTAATATCCAAAATATACAAAGAACTCATAAAACTCAACAACAAAAAAACAATCCAATTAAAAAATGGGAAGAGGACATGAACAGACACTTCTCCCAGGAGGAAGTACAAATGGCCAACAGATATATGAAAAGATGCTCATCTTCTTTAGTTATTAGAGAAATGCAAATCAAAACTGCAATGAGATACCACCTCACACCTGTTAGATTAGCTATTATTAACAAGACAGGTAATAGCAAATGTTGGAGAGGCTGTGGAGAAAAAGGAACCCTCATACACTGTTGGTGGGAATGTAAAGTAGTACAACCATTATGGAAGAAAGTATGGTGGTTCCTCAAAAAACTGAAAATAGAACTACCTTATGACCCAGCAATCCCTCCACTGGGTATATACCCCAAGAACTCAGAAACATTGATACATAAAGACACATGCAGCCCCATGTTCATTGCAGCATTGTTCACAGTGGCCAGGACATGGAAACAACCAAAAAGCCTTTCAATAGACGACTGGATAAAGAAGATGTGGCACATATACACTATGGAATACTACTCAGCCATAAGAAATGATGACATCGGATCATTTACAGCAAAATGGTGGGATCTTGATAACATTATACGAAGTGAAATAAGTAAATCAGAAAAAACCAGGAACTGCATTATTCCATACGTAGGTGGGACATAAAAGTGAAACTAAGAGACATTGATAAGAGTGTGGTGGTTACGGGGGGAGGGGGGAAAGGGAGAGGGAAAGGGGGAGGGGGAGGGGCACAAAGAAAACTAGATAGAAGGTGACAGAGGACAATCTGACTTTGGGTGATGGGTATGCAACATAATTGAAAGACAAGATAACCTGGACTTGTTGATCTTTGAATATATGTAACCTGATTTATTGATGTTGCCACATTAAAAAAATAAAAGTATAATTAAAAAAAATGTTTAACGTAATACAACATATCAACCAAACAAAGAACAAAAACCACAGAATCTTATTAATACATGCAGAAAAGGCATTCGATAAAATACAACACAACTTTATGTTTAAGACACTCAACAAAATTGGTATAGAGTGAAAATATTGCAACATAATAAAGGCCATATATGATAAACCATCAGCTAACATCATATTAAATGGCATAAAACTGAAGACTTTCCCCCTTAAATCAGGAACAAGACAGGGTTCTCCACTCTCTCCACTCTTATTTAACATGGTGCTAGAAGTTCTGGCCAGAGCAATCAAGACAAGATACAGAAATAAAAGGCATTTATATCGGAGAAGAAGAAGTAAAGGTATCACTTTCTGCAGATGATATGATCCTATACATTGAAAACCTCAAAGACGCCACAAAAAGATTACTAGAAATAATAAACCAATACAGTAAGGTTGCAGGATACAAAATTAATATACAAAAGTCCATAGCCTTTCTATATGCCAACAATGAAATATTAGAAAACGAACTCAAAAAAATAATTTCCTTCAAGATTGCAACAAAAGAAATAAAATACCTAGGAATAAACATAACAAAGAATGTAAAGGACCTATATAATGAAAACTACAAAGCATTGTTAAGGGAAATCAAAAAAAATACAATGAGATGGAAAAATATTCCTTGTTCTTGGATAGGAAGAATAAATATAATAAAAAAAACCATATTACCCAAAGCTATTTATAAATTTAATGCAATTCCCATCAAAATTCCTATGACATTTTTTAAAGAAATGGAACAAAAAGTCATCAGATTTATATGGAACTACAAATAAAACCCCGAATAGCCAAAGCAATCCTAAGGAAAAAGAATGAAGCTGGGGGCATTACAATACCTGACTTCAAACTATATTATAGGGCCACGACAATCAAAACAGCATGGTATTGGTTGAAAATAGACACTCAGACCAATGGAACAGAATAGAATGTTCAGAAATAAAACCACATGGTCAAATAATTTTTGATAAAGGGGCCAACAATACACAATGGAGAAATGAAAGCCTATTCAACAAATGGTGCTGGGAAAACTGGAAAGCCAGATGCAAAAGAATGAAACTCTACTACAGCTTGTCCCCTTGTACTAAAATTAACTCAAAATGGATCAAAGACCTAAATATAAGACCTGAAACAATAAAGTGCATAGAAGAAGACATAGGTACTAAACTTATGGATCTGGGTTTTAAAGAGCATTTTATGAATTTGACTCCAAAGGCAAGAGAAGTGAAGGCAAAAATTAATGAATGAGACTACATCAGACTAAGAAGTTTTTGCTCAGCAAGAGAAACTAGCAACAAAATAAACAGACAGCCAACTAAATGGGAAATGATATTTTCAAACAACAGCTCAGATAAGGGCCTAATATCCAAAATATACAAAGAACTCATAAAACTCAACAACAAACAAACAATCCAATTAAAAAATGGGAAGAGGACATGAATATTCTTCCCAGGAAGAAACACAAATGGCCAACAGATATATGAAAAGATGCTCATCTTCATTAGTTATTAGAGAAATTCTAATCAAAACTACAATGAGATATCACCTCACACCTGTTAGATTAAGTATTATCAAAAAGACAGGTAATAGGGCCCTGGCTGGTTGGCTCAGCGGTAGAGCGTCGGCCTGGCGTGCGGGGCACCTGGGTTCAATTCCCGGCCAGGGCACATAGGAGAAGCGCCCATTTGCTTCTCCACCCCACCCCCCTCCTTCCTCTCTGTCTCTCTCTTCCCCTCCTGCAGCCGAGGTTCCATTGGAGCAAAAGATGGCCCGGGAGCTGGGGATGGCTCCTTGGCCTCTGCCCCAGGCGCTAGAGTGGCTCTGGTCGGGCAGAGCGACGCCCCAGAGGGGCAGAGCATCGCCCCCTGGTGGGCAGAGCGTTGCCCCTGGTGGGCGTGCCGGGTGGATCCTGGTCGGGTGGATGCGGGAGTCTGTCTGACTGTCTCTCCCCGTTTCCAGCTTAAAAAAAAAAAAAAAAAAAAGACAGGTAATAGCAAATGTTGGAGAGGATGTGGAGAAAAAGGAACCCTCATTCACTCACTGTTGGTGGGAATGTAAAGTAATACAACCATTATGGAAGAAAGAATGATGGTTCCTCAAAAAACTGAAAATAGAACTACCTTATGAGCCAGCAATCCCTCTACTGGGTATATACCCCCAAAACTCAGAAACATTGGTACGTAAAAACACATGCAGCCCCATGTTCATTGCAGCATTGTTCACAGTGGCCAAGACATGGAAACAACCAAAAAGCCCTTCAATAGAAGACTGGATAAAGAAGATGTGGCACATATACACTATGGAATACTACTCAGCCATAAGAAATGATAACATTGGATCATTTACAACAAAATGGTGGGATAATGATAACATTATACGGAGTGAAATAAGTAAATCAGAAATAACCCAGAACTACATGATTCCATACATTGGTGGGACATAAAAACAAGACTGAGACGTGGACAAGAGTGTGGTGGTTACAGGGGAGGGGGGGAAAGGGGAAGAGGGAGGGGGAGGGGCACAAAGAAAACTGGATAGAAGGTGACGGAGGACAATCTGACTTTGGGTGATGGGTATGCAACATAATTGAATGACAAGATAACCTGGACATTTTTTCTTTGAATATATGTACCCTGATTTATTGATGTCACCCCAATAACATTAATAAAAATTTATTTATAAAAAAAGAAATGAAACACAGATTTCTAATTTCTATTCCATAGACACTCATTGATTGTATAAGTGTAGCTTACTGAATTACACAAGTAAGAAACCAATATAAATAGTAAAATTAAGCAATATGGAATATGGTTTTCTATAGTTTTGAGATTTAATTCTTATACCATATATTTCACCCCTTCTTTGTTTTCTCTTCAATGGCTTTAACATGCAACCACTTCTATAATCTAATTTTACAACCTATTTGTCACCCCCCAAAAAATAAACCCATACCTTTAGCAGTCAGTTCCCCATTTCCTTATCCCTAGGTGGGCATTGATTTAATTCCTTTCCTATTTGGATATTTGCCTATTCTGGACATTTCATACAATAGATGTTCTTTTGTGATTGAATTCTTTCACTTAACATAATGTGTTCAAGGTTCATTTATGCTGTACCAAGGATTATTGCATTATTTTTTAAATTAATTTTATTGATTTTAGTGAGAAGGCACAAAGAAGGAGAGGGAAGGAGGGAGTGAGAGAGAGAGAGAGAGAAACATCAGTTTGATCCTGTATGTGCCCTGACTGGGGATTGAACCTGCAACGTCTGTGCTTTGAAATAATGTTCTAAGCAACTGAGTCATCTGGTCAGGACTATGTTACTTTTTATTGCAAAATTAGCTTTTATACTTTGCTTATCCATTCATCAGCTAATGGACATTTGTGTGGTTTATATGTACTTTAGGACTATTAAATAAGACATCAATCTAACTGCAAACATAATTAAGTAGTGTGAAACATGGATTTTAACTTCCTCAAATATAGACAGTGTGGTTTTAGGATTTCTGCCAAATCTAGTAGTATAGGCTTCCATATTTTTTTAAAATAAAATAAATATTAAGATAACCCTTTAATTGAGTGTTTTACTTCAGCAGAAACTGTGTGCATTGCCAGAGTTAATAAGAATAGGCAAGTAAATGTTCATCCAGTCTCATCAAAATACTATGCAGACAATAAAATAAATAAAGTGTTCAGAATATTGGTGATATTTTTGCCCCAAATAGGCCAAAAGGATCTTAAATATTATACAGTATGCCAGTATGTCACAAAGCAATTGATAGCTAACTGCTCTGGTAAGTTCTAAACACTTTAATAATTTGGACATGAGATATTTAACCACTTACAGAAAGAATATAATTTTACTCTTAGCTCAGGATGCTTTAACAAAATACTGCATAGACTAGATGGCTTATAAATGACAAAAATTTATTTCTTCCACTTCTGGAGGCTGGAAGTCCAAGAGCAAGGTGCTTAGCACTCAGTGTCTAGTGAGGGCCCATTTTCTCGTTCATAAATGTTGTGCTCCCACATGCAGAAGAGAGAGAATTCTTTGGGGCCTTTTTGATTAGGGTACTAATCCCATTCATGAGGGCTCTACCCTCATGACCTAATCACCTCTCAAAGGCTCTACCAGCTAATGTCATCACACTTGAGACTAGAATTTTAACATGAATTTTTGAGGTAACTCAAAGATTCAGTCTATAACTTTTCACCCAGTGCCCCAAATTAATGTCCTTATCACATGCAAAAATACATTCATTTCAACCCAACAGCCTCAAATGTACTCATTCATTTCACCATCAACTCTAACATCTAAAACCTCAAGTCTCATCTATTATCTAAAATAGAAATAAATGAGATTCAAGTTATCAATGATTCATCCTGAGGCAAATTATTCTTCAGCGATGAACCTGTGAAAGCAAACATGTTATGTGTTTCCGAAGTATGACAGTGTGACAGGCCTGGGGGAAACATTCCCATTACATAGGGAGAAATAAACAGGAGAGAAAATGTTTATGAGTCCTGTTAAGTCCCAGCTACAAGGTAAACTCCGTGAGATCTTAAGGCTCCAGACTAATTATCTCTGGCTACATACTCTGTTTTTCTGACCTAGTGGGGTCCCTCATCCATAAGCACAGAGGTGGTGGTTCTGCCCCCACAATGTTGCCAGGCAGGGAGTGGGCTCGCATTCCCACAGCTCTGGGCACTACAGCACTTACTACTCTCCAGACTGGAAAGTGGGTAACCTAAAATCACATATCTAGTTTGTGTCTACAATGGGGATCTGTTGTTTTCTACTGACTATCATTTGTTGTAGTTTTTTTTTGATCAGCGTACCCTGCTTTTACTTTGAGTAACCCAAAGTTTCTAACCCTGTGTTTTTGCTAGACATAGGTCACCTTCTGACACCATACGTAGCTGATTATATTTATAGTGAATAGATGAGAAAATTTCTTTCCACCACCTCCTTCTCCTTTTCTTTTTGCGTATTTATATAGTGACCATGGCCGACAGTTTTAAAGAGATGATAATTACAACTGATTTCTTTTAAGAATTTATCTAAAATAAGAAATTTTGACTAAGAAACCAATTAAGAAAAGTTGTAAGAGTCTTTTCATTTAGATGATGGGACCAAAATTAGGATTCAATTTTAAGAACGTTTCATAATAGAACGGCCATCTCCGTGTTCCATTTTAAGATGTAATCATTTAATTGAATCAATTTATATCTATCATTATAAAATGGAACATCACATTAACTATGTGATAACAATACATTCAAATAATATTTTGCATTACATCCATCAGTACCCATGCAGCCACGCTTATCAAACAAGGAAATAAAAATCCCAATAGAAAACAAACAAGATAATAATAAGCAACTTAGCAAATAAAAGTTAGAAATAATAAAGGCATAGGCCCTGGCCGGTTGGCTCAGCGGTAGAGCGTCGGCCTGGCGTGCGGGGGACCCGGGTTCGATTCCCGGCCAGGGCACATAGGGGAAGCTCCCATTTGCTTCTCCACCCCCACCCCCTCCTTCCTCTCTGTCTCTCTCTTCCCCTCCCGCAGCCAAGGCTCCATTGGAGCAAAGATGGCCCGGGTGCTGGGGATGGCTCCTTGGCCTCTGCCCCAGGCACTAGAGTGGCTCTGGTCGCGACAGAGCAACGCCCCAGAGGGGCAGAGCATCGCCCCCTGGTGGGCAGAGCGTTGCCCCTGGTGGGTGTGCCGGGTGGATCCCAGTCCGGCGCATGCGGAAGTCTGTCTGTCTGTCTCTCCCCGTTTCCAGCTTCAGAAAAATACAAAAAATAAAATAAATAAAGGCATAAAAACACATAAAATAAATTAATCAATAAAAATCCATTTTTATATTATATTCTAATTGCAATACAATCTTCATTACTCTTCTCACAATTTTTAAATAATTCTTTAACAATTATCTGTATTAACTTTGCTTTCAGAAATTTATTTTTCAAAGTTATTTTGAGAACTATGTCTAAGAAATAAAAAGGAATTTGGAAATTTAAGAAAACATACACTGTTCAGTGTTTTCTTATTTAATGCTCTGTTCCTATTTTCCAATCAATAACAAGTAGAAGGCTAAAACTTAAAGTAACAAGTTATTATTTTGAGAGTGTTAAATAAATAAATTAGTTATATTTAATTAATCAACATAAGTAAGAACACTGAGGTACTTTACTTAAGAAACAAAGATATTATACATGTTAGGGAAAGAAATTTAACATGTCCAGAATTTCCCAGAAATAAAAAAAATTGTATACATAATTATGTCTCTCCAATAGGCATGTTCAAATAGTTCATTAAACTCCAGCATTATTTTAATGAAATTTAAAGAGTCACTGATCGAGTCCAACAGTGAGTAAGTAATAAATGCCAAAAATATGTGTGCCTCCTAATTTCCTCATTACATTTGGGGCTGCATATCTAATTCCCTGGCTTCTGACACAATCTTTCTATTTTTAATGTGCACAGTTATACATTCAAATGAGATTCAAGGAACTAAAATATAAAGATTTTAACATATGATTTAAGGATATGTAAAAATCAGATGTGCTAATTTTAACCAGAATTATTATTTTCATCTAAAATTCTCATTTATTCAGGTTTAATTTGCTACAGAGTACATAGTCATTAAAACATATAGAGATGAGTCATAAGACTCTGCAGACTAATGGAAATTTTAAAGGTAATGTTACAGAAGTAGAAAATGTATGCTTAGGAGGGGGAGGAGTGAGGCAGCACTATTACATTAAGATTATTCCTGGTGATGTTCAAATTTTAAAAAATTGAAATGCTTTTAAACATAAATTTTGGAGAAAATAATTTTCCTTGATATGGCTAAAGAATTTCCCACACTCAATGTAAAACTATATTACTTGAATAAAACACTTTATTCAAGTATTATATATATGAAGTAATTTATATTAATTTAATCTCTTCTCTAATAAATTTGAATTGAACTTAATATGATGTTAATGTTTTCTTTAAAAAGAGGAAAAAATGTAAACTGTTATGAAAATCCCCAAATTCCCATAGAAATGAGTTATAAAAAGTAAGGAGATTAAATTAATTTCTTTATTAAAGGTGTTTTCTCCAGAATGCACATTTTAGAAATCTAATGTGTTCTTTAGGTGTGTGAAAGGGAATAAAAATTATAGATGAAATAGAGATCCTGTTAATATTCATTAAGATGTTTTATCTTTAGATAAAAGGGGATTCAAAAGAAAGTGTAATCCCATAAGTAAAAGTTTAACAGGGACATTTGAGACATATTGGAAGATGTCTCAACCCATGGAAGATAATCTTCAGGATTTGAGCTATGAAGAGCCTTGGACACCATGTTTTTTATTCATTCTATGAACATTACTGGACAGTCTAATGCTAGGAAAAGTGTGAACAAAGGAGATATATAAAGATCATTGAAACAATGATCTTTCATGTTCACAGTGTACTAGGAATTACAAAGAGTTAAATAACTACATACAATGGAAAATGATTAAAATTATACAGTATACACATGATATTCTACTAACAAAGAAAACTGAATAATATATTCTGTGAATGAAAAATTGAAAAGCAAATATCCTTTAATTTTATGTAGTTAAAATGAGTTTTCAAACTTATTTGACAATAGCATTTTCTCATCATCTCTATAAAACACTGATAAAATAAAGTAGTAATTTTCAGACCATTTTAGAAAAAGATGCTTGAGAATGGTGGTTCTCCAAACTGGTTGACCAGCAAAAACCCCCAGGGATTTTTCTTATCCTACCATGGAGATCTTAATTCTGTGTTTTAGTAGGAACATTGTATTTGCATTTTAAAATAGAAGGAAAGGAAAAAAGATGAAAAAAAGAACTATATTGTCAACTTTATTCTAATGGTACGCCGTGGCCGTACTTGGGAACTAAGACAAATTAAAAAATTACATAAGGAAAAATGACATATAATAGATTTTAAAGCTGTTATGCTCAAATCTTGAAGAGTCTTAGATATCATAAAGCATAACATTTCATCGGTAAGCAATTATAGAAACACGATTTAACAAGGTGTAATGTAATTATATTGGTTCTTTCAATGGCTGCTCTGGTAATATGATATGGGTGGAAGGATTCTATGTTAATAATCTAGGGAATTAGCGATTGGACCTGGGTTGATCTTGTAGAAGCTGAGAAGAGGAGTGGATATCATAAGCAATTCTCAGAAGAAGTTATTAAGATAGATAATTTGGATTCAAAGGATCATGGAAGAGGAGACTTAATTGGTCCTTAGAGTCTTTAATAATATTGAAGTCACACAAAGACAGACACATACATACACATTATGTTAGTCAGTTGTGCACCCAAAACTAATACATTATTACATGTCAATTATAACTCAGTCAAAATAATTGAAAATTAAATGTTTTAATGTAAAATATCCACTTAATAGTATTATAAAGATTTTTTTCACACAATTAGGTAGGCTGTCAAGTCCAAAATTTGCAGAGCCAATGTCCCTCTTCAAGTCCAAAGGAGGAGGCTACTGTAGGACCAGAAAGAACTGATGTCCCAGTTCAAATGCCATGAAGCAGGAGAATTCTGTTATTGGGAGAGGATCAGTCTTTTGTTCTACGCAATCCTTCTACTGATTGGTATTGAAGTACATTTGCAAATCTCTGGGATAAACTCAAAATTTCCATTATGTATTACCTTTGTGCTTTATTGCTGGGTTTGATTTGGTTGAACAAAATGTTTGTTTTTCATACATATGTTCTTAAGAAGTATTAGTCCATATTTCTGTTGTTTGTGAATCTGTAATGGGATTTGGTAGCAAGGTAATACTGATCTCAAAATCTCTAAATCTCTGAACCTTCTTGCACTTGTATTTTTTCTATGCAAGAATATTTAACATACACATGAAAGCATACATGTACTCTATGAACATGTCAATCTTATCTGTGTGAGTACATATGTATTTGTTACATAGGGTTCTATGCACTTGTGTAAGTGCTTTAGTGAAGTGTGAAAACACGTCTCTATAACATCTATACTGGAAATGTGAATATAGCATACTCATACTTACCCATCCATGTTAATATCTCCATTCTTGGAGAATGCATTAGTGTGTATTAATGCATTTGCACCTGTGTTCTTGCACTGCTGACCATGTGCATGCATTATCCATGTTTATTGTATGCATGAACTTTTGTATGATTTGTAAGTTAAGTTGTGGTGCCCCACTGACAACCTAGAGTGAAAAATAAATGTCCTCCTCAGAAGAAATGCAATTCAAAATGGGATGTCCTTGCTGAATGTAGACTATCGGCTACTCTTGCTCGCTCATGTCTATATCTCTTATTTTTCAGTGCTTTATATAGCCTGACGCTGCCAGACTGTTTGAAGAATTCTTGCTTCTGATTCCTTCCAGCAGTCTATAAAAAATTCATACTCAGTTCTTGCAAAGACTGAATTCCACCAAAGATTGTGCTAGGCAGGAGATGGATTTCTGTCCTGATGTGTACCTGTCTCAGGCTAGCCTCTAAACATGAGGGAGAACTTGCCCAAACATTTCAATTTTAAATTTTTGGTCGATTCCAATTTCACTCTGAGAAATATAAAATCTCCTTTATTCAAATTGGCAAATGGTTTCTGACTCTCAAATTCCCATTTTTTAAAGTTTTACATGGATCTTTGGAGTTTTAATCATTTCAAAGATGATCTTATTTGATCTTTTGTGACCTTGGTAAACTCATTTTGTTTCTCAGAGTTTCATTTCTATTCATTTTATAAAAACTATAATAATAATCATGGCCCTAGCAGGATACAGTTGCTGTGCAGATGCAAAGAATAAAATTAATTCAGGGCTTGAAAACGCTAAGATTAATACAAATGTGCAAAACTATAACTTATTATTGTCATTATTATTCCCTTCAACAACACTACAGAGGAAATAAGATGTTACAAGGTACTTAGTTCATAAACTTAAAGACCAATTTTATATTCTCCATTTTGATATTACTTGAAAAACAGAACAGTGACCTGTGGTGGCGCAGTGGGTAAAAGCATCGACCTGGAACGCTGAGGTTACCGGTTTGAAACCCCAGGCTTGCCTGGTCAAGGCACATATGGGAGTTGATGCTTCCTGAGCCTCCCTCTGTTCTTTCTATTTCTTCTCTCTGTCTCTTTCTCTCTCTGTGTCTCCTCTCTCTAAAAAAATGAATAAATAAAATGTAAAAAATAAATAAATTAAAAAAAGAAAAACAGAACAATGAGTTATTTTTCTTTTTACAAAAGAAAGTCAATGACAATATAACATATTTTGTTCATTTTTACAATACTGAATTAAATTAACAGTCAATACTAGCAAGAATATGGGTAGATGGCATTTTAATACATTGTTGATACATAATATTTGTTATTTTGCAAATTATTTAGCTATAGCTATCAAAATTTAAATTCTATCTAATCTTCAGCCCATTCATATTCATTCTTGGCACCTAAACTAATGGCAAAAAAATCATACATACAACCATACACATATGCAGAGATGAATATAAACATAAATTCATATTTTACAGCAATTGTAATTTAGTATATATTATATGTATATATCAATAGAGGGGTATATGCCTGTATTTGTAAATATACATGTGGTGAGAGTATGTATGAGATATGCATATTTGTTAAAATTTTAATATCTACCAGGGGTACCTAAACTTTTTACACAGGGGCCAGTTCACTGTCCCTCAGACTGTTGGAGGGTCGCCACATACAGTGCTCCTCTCTATGGCCACCAATAAAAGAAGTGCCCCTTCCAGAAGTGCGGCAGGGGCCGGATAAATGGCCTCAAGGGGCCGCATGCGGACCCCGGGCCGTAGTTTGAGGACGCCTGATTGAGAACCAACTCTATGTCTGTCCATAAGCCAAGGTTAAATAAACTGGACTATGTGCCTAACACAGGATTTTATGAACCATAAAAAGAATAGATTAGGTCTAGTGCTAATATGAAAATATAATGATGCAATAGTATTATGTTACAAAAGCAAGTTGCAAAAAATATGACTGGTATAAACCCATTTATTAAAATATATATTTAAAAATATAAATATATTGGTTTAGCACAAAGGTGGACTTTACTTCTACATAATTCTGCATTGTTTGTTATAAGCAAGTATTATACTTATAATTAAACAAAACATCAATGTAATAGAAAAAGAGTACACTAAAAGCATTTATATTTTTTAAGCATCAAGAAGTGAGCATATTAAAACCCTTCACAGACTATTGCATTGTACCACTAACTAAAAGTGACTGTGGTCCAACAGTTGGAAATGAGTATCTAATAACCAGATTCTAATTCTGGCTCACTTAGTGCCGCCCTGTGGAGTCATCTGGAGGCAACAGGTTCACGGCTGTCTTTCTTTAGAGCTTATTATGGGATCATTATAGCAATAATGTCCTTACTTCTCTGGATTTTTCTCCTGAATTAAAAGTTTCCTTGATTGGAAGCAGTCTCTTGTCAAATAAAGAGAGCTGGGGGAAGACTTGTCTTAGGAAACACGGTGTTTCCAATAAACTGTAGCATACTGAATGTGTAGACCCTAATGTTTTCAATCAGAAGAAACTGGGTTTCAATTAATATTCCAGTAATCATAAGATTAAAAATATAAAAATATTGCCTCCAATAGGCAGATCAAGGGCAAGACATTTTGCTTTGCCACATAGATATTTCTCTGCATGCTTCAGCTTTAAGCAGAACTGGCAAGAACATCTGAGCCCTGAACTCTGAACCCCAGGCCCTGAGAAAATCCAGGAAATATCTTGCTGTCTTCTACATCTCAGGAGTAGACCCCTCCACAGAATATAGACTGATAAAATGTAGTTCTAAAGTGTTGATTAATTAATGCTTATATAAACTTACTTGGAAGGTAAATTTGTTACCTAAATTTAAACAACCATTGATCCTGACCTATTGGGAAAATTTTAATTTTCTTATATATCAGTATAATATTATCTGGAAAGTATTTTATATATATATATATATATATATATATATATATATATATATATATATATATTTGTCTGTTGTTTGTTTTGTTTTCCACATATAGGCCAGGACAGAGTCTTCCTGGAATTTATTATTTTTAAAATTCATTTTTGAGTGGAAAGAGAGAGAGAAGGGGGTGGGGAGGAGCAGGAAGCATCAACTCTCATATGTGCCTTGATAAGGCAAGCCCAGGGTTTTGAACCTGCGACTTTAGCATTCCAGGTTGACCCTTTATCCATTGCACCACCACAGGTGAGGTCAGGTTTTATATTCTCTATCAAGTTGAGAAACACCCCACTTCTATTCCTGGCCTATTGAGGAGATTT
Source organism: Saccopteryx bilineata (assembly GCF_036850765.1). NCBI lineage: Eukaryota > Metazoa > Chordata > Mammalia > Chiroptera > Emballonuridae > Saccopteryx > Saccopteryx bilineata. Next base: position 141,951,698 of record NC_089495.1, read on the forward strand.
ACCATGAATAATTGTAGTATTTTTTAAAAACTTTTTTTTTACATCTATTTATATGATCAAAGACATTGTTGGTATTATTATCTTGGTCAAATATCTAGCAGTTAGATTGAGTAAGAATAAGAAAAATAAAAGCTTTAATTTTATTTTCACTTATTCCCGCTTGGATGCTCTTCACTTCTTTATTTAGCACTGAATTTCTGACCTATATTATTTTCCTTCTTACTATTTTTTGCAAGGCCTGTCTGGTGGCAACAAATTCAATACTTGTTCACCTTAGAACAAGTATTTATTTCATCTTCACTTTTAGAGGATAACTTTTCATGATATAGATCTTAGGTTGGTGATTTCTACCTCTTAACATTAGTTCACTCTCTTCTTGCTTATGTGGTTTCTGGGAAGTCAGATGTAATGCTTGTCTTTGTTCCTCAGTAAGTAAAGAGTCCCTACCACCACATCCCTTCTGTTTTCTTTCATAATTTTCTTAACCTTTGATGTTCAATAGTTTGTAAATAATATGCCTCAGTGTAGTTCTCTTTTTGTTTGTTTGTTTGTTTTGATATGTTCTTTCCTGGTGCTCTCTGAGTTTTCTGGATCCATGGTTTGATACCTGACATCACATGGAGGAAATTTTCAGTCATTATTATTTTTATATGTTGTCTTTTCTTTTTTCTCTTTCTTCCCTTCCAGGGCTTCCCTTTATGAATGTTACACATTTAAGTAAATCCCAGTCTTTGGATATTCTGCCCTGCTTTTCTGTTCCAGCCTCTGTCTCTTTGCTATTCAGTTTTATAAGTTTCTATTGCTATATTCTCAAACTCAGAGATTTTTTTTCTCATCTGTGTCCAGTCTACTAACTGGCCCATTAGTGGCATGCTTCACTTCTGTTACAGTGCTTATCTCTAGCATTTATTTTGTTTCTTTTTAGAAACATCTCTTTGCTTACATTTTCCACCCATTCTTGCATGCTGACCACTTTATCTATTAGAGCCCTTAGAATATCAATACCAGTTATTTTAAATCCCTGGTCTGCAACTTCCAACACACTGCCATTTCTGGTCCTTATGCTTGCTGTCACTGTGTAAATTGTGTTTTTACCTTTTACTATGCTTTGTAATTTTGGTTCATGATATCCAGACTTAATGTACCCAGGAAAAGGACCTAATGTATTGATACTAATTTAATTAAACACATTTTGAAAAAAATATAAATTAATGTGCATATGCATTGAAGTATATAGAGCTTTATTAAATATCATGTGCAGATAAGGGACTAAAATTTTTATATAATTATTTTTGTATTATGATGAAATAAGAAAACCTAGTTGCTTTGGAGATGTTTTGAGAAAAAGTTTGGGGCTTTTATTTTTAATATTTTATTTATTCATTTTAGAGAGAGAGGGGGGAGGAGCAGGAAGCATCAACTCCCATGTGAGCCTTGACTAGGCAAGCCCGGGGTTTTGAACCTGCAACGTCAGTGTTCCTGGTCAACGGTTTATCCTCTGCACCACCACAGATCAAGCAAAGTTTGAGACTTTTACAAAATGAATAATTTCCAGATTTAGAATAAGAAGGGTCTTAGAGGTTTTTCCATATCTGTTTTATTTTCTCAACTCTAGGAATGAGAAAACTTACATCTAGAGCATTTCATTTACTTAGATATTATGCATTTTATTATTTATTTTACAAATAAGGGGAGTTACAGAAGTGTTTTGTAGGGGATGTAGGACTCAAAGCATTGTGTCTGAACCCCACGCTAAATCTCTGTCCTATGTGGTCTATAGTATCTTTTGTGGTTCTTTTTAAAACTCTTTGAGGTATTTTTAGACTTACAGAGGAGTTTCAAAAATAGTACACAGTTCTCATATACCCTTCACTCAGCTTCCCCTAATGTTACTTTATAACAATATTAATTCTAAAAAAACTAAAAAATGTAACATTAACATAACACTACTGCTAAACTACATATTTTAAAGTGTCCAGAATAGCCTGACCTGTGGTGGCGCAGTGGATAAAGCGTCAACCTGGAAACGCTGAGGTCGCCGGTTCAAAAACCCTGGGTTTGCCTGGTCAAGGCACATATGGGAGTTGATGCTTCCTGCTCCTCCCCCCTTCTCTCTCCCTCTCTCTCTCTCCTCTCTATAATGAATAAATAAAATCTTTAAGAAAAAAAATATTTAAAAAAATAAAAATAAAAAAAAAATAAAGTGTCCAGAATAGACAAATGAGTAGACATAGAAAGTGATCATTTATCATGGGCTGTTGAGAGTAGAAAATAGTAAGTGACTGCCTCATCAGTATGGGCTTCCTTTCAGAACGATGAAAATATTTGGGAGCTACAGAGAGATCACTGCTGCACTGCACTGTGACTACACTGAATACCACTAGCCTGCAACTTCAAAATGGTTAACTCTAAGTGATGTGAATTTTAACTCAATTACAAAACTGACCAGAATGAAACCCTTATACTAGGCTCTTACAGTCATTCAGATGAGTAATGATTCTAGCTTAGATTATCCTTGGAGCAGAAAAGATGGAGAAATTGGAGATGTAGGGTTTGTTCAGGAACAAACATTGATGTGATTCATGGTGGGTTAAGTAGGGAAGTATAGGAAGACATGGAGTATTTATAATATGAAGATTTCCCCGGCCCATACAAGTTACTCCCTTTTGGATAATCTTATGTCATTCTGACATGCTTCTACTAAAACATGTATCACAGGAAATTATAACAAACTACAGATGTTTACCTAGATGTACTGCAGTGTTCCAAAGCATATATTGATCTTTTAACTTTGTATCCCCATTATATAATATGCAGAAATAAGTAAAGGCAGCCCTGGCTCAGTCAGTAAAAGAAAGCATCATCCCTGAAACAAGTCGGAGAGTTCAGTCTTAGTCAGGGCACATACAGGAAGTGGCCAGTGAATGTACAACTAAGTGGAACAACAAAGAAATACTCTCCCTCTCTCTTACTCTCTCCCTCCCTTCCTCTCTCTGTCTCTATAATATCAATCAATAAATAATGAAAAGATAAAAAATAAAATGATAAGAAATAAGTAAATGCACATAGAAAATATCTTTGCCTTTAATATATGAAACATATTTACACCAAATTATAATTTGTGCATTTCTCTAAATCAGCCTGATTCCTCATTTGCTAGAGGGTTAAATGGCTTGTTAGAAATGGGAAGCTCTAACATTGTAAATACCTCAGCTATTTTGAAATTAGTCTGCAAAGGTAATCTTAATCAAATCATAAAATATATTTTTGAATATAGACCAAATAATTTTAATTATGTCTGTAAGAACAAATGTAGTCAGTAAATGAGATGTCAATATATTTCTAAGATTAATTATATTAAACAGTCTTAATAATTTACTTGACCCATGGCCATGTAGGAATAAACAGACAGCAATGAAACAAAATAGGAAATTCTTAAAAAGACATTATATATAGCATTTAACAAATTTTAAAATGTCATGTAATATGTATATTATTAACAAAAGAGGGAGACAGAGACAGAGAGAAGGACAGACAGAAACAGACAGACAGGAAGGGAGAGAGATAAGAAGCATCAATTCTTTTTTTTTTTGCATTTTCTTTTCTGAAGCTGGAAACAGGGAGAGACAGTCAGACAGACTCCCGCATGCGCCCGACCGGGATCCACCCGGCACGCCCAACATGGGGATACGCTCTGCCCACCAGGGGGCGATGCTCTGCCCATCCTGGGCGTCGCCATGTTGCGACCATCCTGGGCGTTGCCATATTGCGACCAGAGCCACTCTAGCGCCTGGGGCAGAGGCAGAGGAGCCATCCCCAGCGCCCAGGCCATCTTTGCTCCAATGGAGCCCTGGCTGCAGGAGGGGAAGAGAGAGACAGAGAGGAAGGCGCGGCGGAGGGGTGGAGAAGCAAATGGGCGCTTCTCCTATGTGCCCTGGCCGGGAATCGAACCGGGGTCCTCCGCATGCTAAGCCGATGCTCTACCGCTGAGCCAACCGGCCAGGACCTTGCATTAATTCTTTATTGGGGCACCTTAGTTGTTCATTGATTGCTTTCTCCTATGTGCCTTGACTGGGGGGCTCCAGCAGAGCGAGTGAGCCCTTGCTCAAACTAGCAACCTTGAGCTTTAAGCCAGCGACCTTTCAGGCTCAAGACAGCAACCTTGGAGTTTTGAACTTGGGTCCTCTGCATCCCAGGCTGATGCTCTATCCACTGTGCCACCACCTGGTCAGGCTAAGTCAGATATATATTTAACACTTATGTTAAGTTAAACTAAATATGTTTATATTTTTAAAATCATAAAAAAAGCAAAAGAAGAATAATGAATACTCTTGTGATAGTCTTCTACACAGATGCCCTTTAAAACACATCAGTAAAAGCAGAAGCCATGAAAAATAGTTGATCAGACGCCATTGGTAATTTTTAAAAATAAAGAGATAAATCTGCCAAACTGAAACACGTGGTAAATTAACAAAATATTGAAGCATAAATAAAATAAGAAGGTAGATTATCTTTCACATAGGAAGTTATCATAAATCAGTAATAGAGCTGTTCTGAAGGACCCATTGAAAACATATCTCAGACTCTACATCTCAGGGATATCATTTCATTAATAATTCAACTTACAGAATTTTTCCTTAAGAAATTATTTGATAAGAGAAAAAATATAGTACATATATTTCCATCATAATTTTTTTGGAGAGTAGCAAAGTTAAGTTAGAATCAGTGCAAATGTTCAACAGGATATTACAAATTAAATAAATTGAATCATTTTATGAGCATAAGATATTATGAAGAAATATGAAATAATAGTATATATATTGATATATATAACATTATGTCATGAATACTGAAAAGCTGATTTCTATATGTGTTATATTATATGCATGTGTACAAAGGTATATAAACAGTTAAGGAAAGAATGGGTACAGACTGATACTGAAGAGAAGTGTCTATGGGGATGTATGTGTGCATACCCTCAGGTGCCAGTGTGCACAGATACAGATAGGTGGAGAGTTAAGAGTCCAAAATCTGAAACTGAAATGTTAACTGTGCGTACCTTTGAGTGAGGTGTTTAGAAGCAATTTTGTTATTTCATTGACTTTTGTAGAACTTTTATTGGTCTGTATATATTTTTAAGAATTCAGCATTGAAAGTGGGAAGGATATACTTTTGTTGGTGAATTTGAATCTTAGAGTCAGTTCCCTAAATGAGCAACACATATTCCAGGAATAACGCCTTAGTGTTTGAAAGCTTCCCAGCAGAAGCCAACAATCTTAAGGCAGCCGCTATGAGAATTACTGTTATCTACAGCTCTGAAAAAAAAATTGAAGGCTTAATAAAAAACAGAAATGTATTTTATGGATAAAATTGCTGGATTCAAGATACACAGATTAGCCCAAAAGTAATCAACAGGAGTTGTCAACTTTGCCTGAGAAGGGTGCCTGAGGCTTGATTCTGAATTAGTCATTTGTCCAGACCCGCATTTAGAGAGTTTTTGTTGCCTGAATCCAACAAAGGTTAACTAAATTATGATGCTAAAAGACTGCTCATGTTTTCTTTGGAAGAAGAAAGAAAGTAGCTCCTTTCACACAAGGAGCTACTGATGCATTTTAAATAGGTCAGAATCAGAACGTCACTGAGCTTACAGTGGGATGGGTAAGTCTAACAGAAGATTTACTCTCAACAGCTGCTAGAGGTCTGTGAATAAGTATATCTGGTTACACATCCTCTAGGGAAACAATTCTGAGGCTGAACCCAAACAATTTGAAAATATTTATTTGTAAATTTATATGCATCCCTATGTTCATGGAATAATGATTCACGGTGGCCAAGACATGGAATCAAACTGAAATGTTTTAGCTAGATGATTGGATAAAGATGTGGTTTATATATACAATGGAATACTACTACTTAGCTGTAGAGACAGATGACTTACCACCATTTGGGACAATGTGGATGGATGGATCTTGAGAATATAATTCTAAGAGAAATAAGTCAGACAGAAAAAGTCAAGAATAACAAGAGTATTTTTATTGTGTGTTTTTATTATAAGAATAATAGTGGATTTGGGCATGCATTATTTTACATTGTAACTTTCCCATTTTAATAAGAAGAAATATTATCCCAGGATATATTTTTATAAATAAAAAACTAATTTTCACAAAAGAATTGCTGATGAGAACTGGGACTTATCTATATTACAAGAAATTAAGCAAGTATAAAATGGACCCATAATGACTAAGAAGTATTTATTGCCAGAATGCAAGGATACTTTTCTATTATTAGAAAATATATTCATGTAGTTTACACATTAATATAATAAAGAAAAATAAACAATCTAAATATTTCAATAGATACACCAAAATATAAATTATTTTTGAGAAAAATTAGAAAGCAGAAATAGAGTATTTGATTATTTCATATACATCCAAAAATCTAATATGGAAAATATGACATTTTCTTAATATCACAATATGAGATGCCATATATTTGGTGTAAATTTGTCAAATAGGACATAGTAAATTAATCCTGAGTTCAAAAGAATAAATAAACGGCCCAAAACAGTAACTCTGAATAAGACCAAAGAAGGGTGATAGGACTACATCGGTATCTGCCCTTTACCTATCCTGTTCCATTCTGTCTTTCTTCACTAATAGCTTGGTTGAGGATATTCCAAGAGTGACACTGTCAAACTCACCCCCGGAGTGGGGTTATATTGTTAAGTTATATGCCATGCCACGAAGCCTGGATCCAAAGTGCTTCTGACAAGTTTGAAGAGGTTATATTTCCTCCAGATGTAACATAGGAAATAAAAAATTATACACACGAGTCTAAAATTTCTATGTAGCGCCGTAGAACGGGGCAACCGGACAGCTTCGCCAGCGCCTCCCTTTCTTCGGGTTGGAAGCAGACAGAAAGGTCATTTTAGGTGCTATTTCTCATCATTCTGCACACAACTCAGCATCCTAAGTTCCCAGGAGACAAGACACATGAGAGTTCCAGTCAGTTACACGTGTCTTATTTTTTATTTTTACCACTTTTCCTGTCCTATGATACTGAGACCTACAACCTAAAAAAAAAAAAAAAATCTGAACGTTCTCTTTATCATACTCTGTCCTGAAAAAGACCTCAGAATCACCCTTGAGACCCTGCTCCTTGTTGGTGTTATACACAAACCCCTTCTCAAGTAGTCAGAAAACCCCAAACCCAAGAGGAGGAGGATGGAGGCGCGGAAAGGAAGACGGAAAAACAAATCTTAGGTAGCCCGTAAATTCCCTTGGAGTGAACCAAATACAGCTCTGAGCTCAAGCCCCCCCCCCCATACACACACACACTCCCCCCCCCCCCCAAAATCACTTATCTTCCAGCACCTCTATTTCATTTGTTTCGGGACTGTGCTTTAACATTCCTACTCATTCCTACTCGTTCATCTTGAACAGAGGCAAGAAGAGCGGCCTGTAGTCTTACTGTGGGATTACAGAGATCTGATTGTCGCACTACGCTAGACGAAAATCATTTCCCAGCCTCCAGGACCTAGCTTAATACTCATATCTATCTATCTATCTATCTATCTATCTATCTATCTATCTATCTATCTATAATTTTTTTTTTTAGAGGAAGGGAGAGAGAGAGAAACATCAATTTGTTGTTCCACTCACTTATGTATTTATTGTTTGATTCTTCTATGTGCTCTGACCAGGGATCAAACTCGCATCCTTAGCATTTTGGGACAATGCTTTCTAATCGAGTGAGCTACCCAGCAGCCAGGACCAACATTTATCTCTCTTTTGTAGAAAGTTCAGGAGGGTTCTTAACTAGACCAGCTTGCTAATAGCATTCATTATTTAGAATAAAATGGAGTAGTCATTTACAGACAGTGGTTTCTTAGCTAGCCACAAAATTGGGAAGTTTGGCTCTGAATGTGCCCTTGAAGCAGAGAAATTTTTGTTTGTAAAAGTACAAAATATTATTCCATTTTAATCTCAGTAATTTCTAAGTAGGTCTGTTCCTACAATGCAAACACTACATTTCTGGCTTGGTGACACTTCATGTGGTTTATTAAACACTGCTTTAGAAAGTAGATAAACCACAGGGGAATATCACATGAAGGGAAGTGTAATTCATTTCTACCTTCCTGAAAGCTTATTCAATTAAATTACTTTAGACTTAGATGATGCCACTTAAAATTTCAATAAGTAACTTGTTCAAGCACTGGAAAGAATTTAAGCATTTACAAGAAAATCTTTGGCTTACTTTTCTATAATCCCAAACTAAACTCAGAGAAAGTAGGTTAGCTGGTAATATATATCCACTATACCTGGTTCCTATTATTTATGTTCTGATAAGCTGGTAATAAAACTTGTAGATCTCTGAGTGGTTAGACATTTATATAACTTACTAAGTGATGCCCTCAGTAAGTCTAGTACCCTCCTGACTCCACACATAGCTAGTAAAATATTACTGACTATATCCCATATGCTGGACTTTATATCCCCGTGACTATTTTATAACTACCAGTTTGTACTACTCAGCTTATACCTGAAACTAATACAATATTGAATGTCAAGTGTGATCGAAAAATAACAAAATAATTATTGTATCATATCCCTATGTGTTTAAGTTATACCAAAATTTGAATTGTTATATATAGTTAAAATATTAGTACAAAATACTTATAATTTACTTACCAGAAAAGAAAAAGCTTATGGGTTCACTTTAATAATGGTAATTTTGTGTGTGTGTGTGTGTGTGTGTGTATATGTGTGTGTGCGCGGGCGCTTCAAACTTTTATCATCTAGGACAGCCTGGAATTTTAAAATCATCATTCTGCACACAGTGATGTTCTTTATATATGAAATAACTAATTAGATTTATTAACTCATTTCTATGAATTTTTAAACTCTATTTATACATGCCTACATAGTAAATATCATGAGAGTGGATATCTGGAAACCATTAACTAAATTCTAAATGAAAATGACTTCACTGGTTATTATTTAAAATTAAAACCTCTGTTTTTAAGAGCCAAGTTGCCCTAGATTTGAATAATGACTTCAACTTGTTTTCTTATTTTGGGAATATAACTTAACCTCTGCATGTCTTTATTATTTCAACTACAAAATTTAAAAAATATTATATAGATGGGCAGCATTGTGGTAAAGATTAGATAAAATGATATACCTAAACTTCAAGGCACATTGTAGAGCATATAATACGCTCTTGAAGAATATGAGTTCCATTCTAGGAAGGATTGCTTTGGAAAAGATAATTTGAAAAATATGTATCTTTGTAACTCTGGTAAACCTACAATAGCAGCCACTGTTTTATGTTACTCAATATCTGTTGTAATTAATTTTAGTATTCAATACATTGTTTTCTTCCATTTTTCAGATAATAAGAACTCATAAGTCATTTAGTTGTGGTTTTCATTCTGGTTGTGTTGGTTGTTGTTTTTCATTTTTTTTCCTTAGAGATCCAGGAAGTTTAGAACTAAAACTTATGCTAAACTGTACCAAATGTCTCATCCCCAATTCTTTGCATATTTTCTCCTCCTTCACAAGAACTCATTTGTTCTTCACTCCTTGTATTTATGTTCATTTTGGCAACCAACCTTATATTTTTCTAGTTTAATCGTAACGTTATTGAAAGTGGTATGATTTATATTGAATAACTATCAAAAGAAATTTACTTACTCGTGGAAGTCCTGATGGGGGACAGGGAGAAAGGGGGAAAGCAACTCTGTGTTATATTGGTTGCTGACTAGATTGGGAGCTGCAGCTGAGTAATAGTTTTCAAAAATGGGTCATTGTATTTTAAGTTCTCACTTAACATCATAGATAGGTTATCAGAAACTGTGACTTATAACTAAATGTCCCACAATGAAACCAGTCTTTCAATAGACTAATTGATATAAACAAGACTTAGGTTCCTATGGCACATTTCTGGTCCCAAAAGCATCAGCAAACTTCTAAATAAAGAACCAAAACACTTTCAAATTAAACATTAAAATAAATGTGAGCTGTACACACATTTGAGAAAGATTCATACAAACAAGGAAGATAACTTTCTTTTCCACTTCCATCTTCAGGGTTGCAGGAGGCAGAGCCTGTCCCAGTAGATGAGGGTGCAAGGTGGACTTTGTCCTGCACAGGACACCTTTCCATTGCAGGACCCTTACACACATACACCTCACTCAGACTGGGACCACTGAGACACCAAAGACCCTAATGTACACGTCTGTGAGTTGTGGGAGGAAAACGGAGTCCCCAGAGAAAACCCGTAAGACATGAGAACCCAGAGAACACACAAACTCTACACAGACAGTGGCCCTGACTGACAACTTTTTTTCCCTTATCAATGTTATACTGAAATGCCACTGAACTACAGTGATGTTAGTCCAGGCCCTGCTGTACTGTAAAATCTGAATGAAATACCATGTGTTGTAAGACATCTCAGAGTCTCACAGGGTCCAAGGCCTGGCCATGAGTTCTTCTGCTTCCCCCCTCACACAGGAAGGGCTTCTCTCCTGGCAGATTGGATCACTGCACCCAGTCTGGGCCTTGCTCTAGTAGATTTCACTACCCTGGCCAGTTTGAGAAATTACTCAAAAAATTAATCACACCATCCTCCTGCAGAACTAAACATTACCTAACCTTCAGTTCCAAGTACAACCCTTTGTGGCCCTGTATAGTGTGTCATGATGTCCTCCTACCCCAGACTGAGTACGTGTGACAAGTAGACCACTCTCCATCTCATCTGTACCATGGTAGATGCCATGTGGTTGGCTGTTTGTACTACAGTGTGTCCGTAAAGTCATGGTGCACTTTTGACTGGTCACAGGAAAGCAACAAAAGACGATAAAAATGTGAAATCTGCACCAAATAAAAGGAAAACTCTCCCACTTTCATACCTATTCAGTGCAGTTCAATGTGGGCTCACACACAGATTTTTTAGGGCTCCTTAAGTAGCTATCCCGTATAGCCTCTACAGACTCATCACTGACTGATGGCCTACCAGAAGGGGGTTTCTCCACCAAACTGCTGGTTTCCTTCAACTGCTTATCCCACCAAGTAACGTTATTCCTATGTGGTGGCACTTCGTTATAAACGTGCCGATATTCACGTTGCACTTTGGTCACGGATTCGAATTTAGCAAGCCACAGAACATACTGAACTTTTCTCTGTATTGTCCATATCTCGATTGGCATGGCCGTGGGCTGCTCCGCTGTATACACGGTGTTACATCATCATCTGCACATGCGCATTGCTGCCACATCATCCTACAGAAATTGGGAGGGCTTTCCTTTTATTTGGTACAGATTTCACATTTCTATCGTCTTTTGTTGCTTTTCTGTGACCTGTCAAAAGTGCACCATGACTTTATAGACACACTGTATTTAGGACAAAGATCCCTCCCTTCATCAGTATGGTGAAAGGAAGGAGAACAGTCATGGATGCTGATGGGTAGGATGAGGGCAGACATGAACAAAGAGAGAGACCTCTGTTTGTATCCTTAATGTGGCATTTTATATCCTCTTTCAAACAAATCCTGTTGGTTTTGGCGTGGCCAGTTTTTGATCACTTTATTATCTTTTCTACTAGTTTGGAAGTTTTGGTTTGCATTTTGAGTACTACAATGACTGCTCTTAAATTTTAACATACCAAAGGTTATATCATGACCTAGATTTTATGCTCATTTTCTAGGAAAAAGTTGAAAAGATATATATTATCATTATACAGTTTATAGAACAAAGTCTAATATCTACTTTATTCATATTGTGTTTCACATATGCAATATATTTTATGAATAAGTTCCACATAACTAATATGTAATTATATCAAAATTAGTTCTTATTTATTCAAAAATTGATTGCTCTCATCCTTGCTTTTCCCTCCTCACCCTGAGTCCAGATTGTCAGACACCTGGCAGTCACTGACTCAGAACCACCCCTCAACTGTCCCCGAGTCGGCTGTCTGACAGTGCAGCACCCATTCCCCAAGGAGAGTATCTATTATGTTTCTTAACCTGAGAGATATGTCTTTATTTACTTATTTATTTATTTATTTATTTATTTATTTATTTATTTATTTATTTTAGTGAGAGGAGGGTAGATAGAGAGACAGACTCCCATAGGTAACCTGTCTGGGGTTGATGCTTTGCCTATCTTAGGCTGATGCTTACAACTGAGCTACTTTTAGTGCCAGAGGTCAAGGCTCCGTGGAACTGTTCTCAGCACCCAGGGCTAATGCACTTGAACCAGTTGAGCCACGGTTGTGGGAGGAGAAGTGAGAGAAATAAAGAGAGAAGGGGAAAAGGAGAGGTGGAGAAGCAGATGGTCACTTCTCCTGTGTGCCCTGACCAGGAATTGAACCCAGGATATCCACACATTGAGCTGATGCTCTACCATTGACCCAACCAGCCAGGGATAATTTTTCTTATTTTTATCATTCTCATCATAACTTATATTTCATCGTGGCTTTATTGTTTTAGCATTTCAACTCACTATTATCTTTTATCTAGAAGTATTTTGTTTTTGTTAATTTCTGGGATGGAAAGATTGATCCTTCACAAATGAATAAAGCCATTTTAAGAGAAAAATCTACACTGGATTTAGAAAATGTAACAATCCTGATTGAACTACAACCGTAGTATCATTTCTAAATGGGTATCCAACCATTCACTTAAGGAATGCCTATCAGGGCCTGTTGTATACCCAGCCCTGTTCTGAGGGCTCAGGAGAATAAAGAGAAGATCCTTGGGATGACTAATACTGTACTCATTCTCTTACTCCAACGAGCCCATGGTCTCCCTGAGGGGTAGACACATTCACATGCCATTCTATCACATCACAATCAATCCTGTGAGAGACGCACATACTAGACGTCATTGATGTATTTTGAGGAGGTGAGAATAAGAGATTATCTCTACTTGGGTGGTACAAGGCTGGAGAAAGCTTCACAGTGAAGTTAATCTTTGCATTGAGAAGGAAAGACTAAGTGAAGGCAAAAGACCTGGCCAACCGTCATTCATTCGCCATTTGATCGATCAGTTGACTGATTCAATAAACATTAACCCAGGACTTCCTATGGGCCAAATTTGTACAAGGCAGCTAGCTAATGGAGACACAATTCCTGCTGTCAGGGATGCCCCACGAAGTGGGGTTGGGATAATGAAACAATCACGGTACAGCCAGCTGCATGTATGGGTACAGACAACACCCTTCCTGGGTGTAGCCCTGGAGGGACACTCTGTGTGACCTGAAGGCAAGCCCTGGAGCATAGCTAGTTCAAATAATCACTTTTCCCAATAATGAACATAAAGGAAAAGCTGATGAGATTCCAACAAGATCAGTTTTCTCCAACACCAGCTCCCCTGGGCCTCATTCTATTTTCCCTCCTACCTTGTGCCCACAATAAACGCGTAATTCATTTGTCCCGAATTCATTTCTCCCTCCACATGTCTCTGACTTGCGTTCAGCACTCCCCCCTTGGGCCTCTGCGTGCTTATTGGCTGCTGGCTTCAGACTCGCCTTCAATCATGAGTGACAGGTCCATGTAAAAACCCAATCAGAACCCCTTTAATGGGTCCTCCATGGGCTCCCCGAATAGCCAAATGACTGTTTTCATCTTTTAAATTAAGAGACTGCATGTCAAGGATGAGTTTAGAATAAAGAAGCGCTAATTGAATCAGGGAAGCACCTGTGCTTCTGAACCTATATTTATTTATGTGGTTTAATCCGCTGTTGCTTAAAAGGTACAAAGTGCTTTAAACATGCTAATTATGTGCCACAGAAAACAGGCTGTTAATGAAAACTGATAACTCACAGCAGCAGGAAAAACAAAAATCAAGGAACAAAGGAATTGTATTGCCTTTTCCACTGGAGTATTTTTTACAGAAAGATGCCTTGTGAAATATTATTTTTTATTATAAATTTTTATTAATTTTAATGGGGTGACATCAATAAATCAGGGTACATATGTTCAAAGAAAACATCTCCAGGTTATCTTGTCATTCAATTATGTTGCATACCCCTCACCCAAAGTCAGATTGTCCTCCATCACCTTCTGTCTGGTTTTCTTTGTGCCCCTCCCCCTCTCCCTTCACCTGTCCCTCCCTCTCCTCCCCGCTCCCTAACCACCACACTCTTGTCCATGACTCTTAGTCTCGTTTTTATGTCCCACCTGTGTATGGAATCATGCAGTTCTTAGTTTTTTTCTGATTTACTTATTTCACTCCGTATAATGTTATCAAGATCCATCCATTTTGTTGTAAATGATCCGATGTCATCATTTCTTATGGCTGAGTAGTATTCCATAGTATATATGTGCCACATCTTTCTTATCCAGTCATCTTGAAGGGCTTTTTGGTTCTTTCCATGTCTTAGCCACTGTGAACAATGTTACAATGAACATGGGGCTGCATGTGTCTTTATGTATCAATGTCTCTGAGTTTTGGGGGTATATACCCATTGCTAGGTAGTTACCTCCAAAATGTAAGGTATTTACACTTTCAGTTTTTTGAGGAACAACCGTACTTTCTTCCATAATGGCTGTATTACTTTACATTCCTATCAGCAGTGGATGGGGGTTTCTTTCTTTCCACAGCCTCTCCAACACTTGCTATTACCTGTCTTATTGATAATAGCTAATCTAACAGGTGTGAGGTGGTATCTCATTGTAGTTTTGATTTGCATTTCTCTAATAACTAATGAAGATGAGCATCTTTTCATATATCTGTTGGCCATTTGTATTTCTTCCCGGGAGAAATGACTGTTCATGTCCTCTTTTCATTTTTTTTATTGGATTGTTTGCTTGTTGTTGGGATTTATGTGTTCTTTGTATATTTTGGATATTAAACCCTTATCTGAGCTGTTGTTTGAAAATATCATTACCCATTTAGGTGACTGTCTATTTTGTTGTCAATTTCTCTTGCTGAGCAAAAACTTCTTAGTCTGATGCAGTCCCATTTATTTATCTTTGACTTCACTTCTCTTGCTTTTGGAGTCAAATTCATAAAATTCTCTTTAAAACTAAGGTCCATGAGTTTAGTACCTATGTTTTCTTCTATGTACTTTACTTTTCAGGTCTTATATTTAGGTCTTTGATCCATTTTGAATTAATTTTAGTATAAGAGGACAAACTGCAGTCAAGTTTCATTCTTTTGCATGTGGCTTTCCAGTTTTCCTAGCACCATTTGTTGAAGAGGCTTTCTTTTCTCCATTGTGTGTTGTTGGCCCCTTTATCAAAAATTATTTGACCATATATGTTATATGTGGTTTTATTTCTGGACTTTCTATTCTGTTCCATTGGTCTGAGTGTCTATTTTTCTGCCAATACCATACTGTTTTGATTATCGTGGCCCTATAATATAGTTTGAAGTCAGGTATTGTAATGCCCCCAGCTTCATTCTTTTTCGTTAGTATTGCTTTGGCTATTTGGGATATTTTATAGTTCCATATAAATCTGATGACTTTTTGTTGCATTTCTTTAAAAAATGTCATTAGAATTTTGATGGGAATTGCATTAAATTTGTATATTGCTTTGAGTAATATGGTCATTTTGATTATATTTATTCTTCCTATCCAAGAACAAGGAATATTTTTCCATTTCATTGTATCTTTTTTGATTTTTCTTAACAATGCTTTGTAGTTTTCATTATATAGGTCCTTTACATTCTTTGTTATGTTTATTCTTAGGTATTTTTTTTTGTTGTTGTTGTAATCGTGAAGGGGATTATTTTTTTTTTAGTTCATTTTCCAATGTTTTGTTGTTGGCATATAGAAAGGCTATGGACTTCTGTATATTAATTTTGTATCCTGCAACCTTACTGTATTGGTTTATTGTTTCTAGTAATCTTTTTGTGGAGTCTTTGGGGTTTTCGATGTATAGGATCATATCATCTGCAAAAAGTGAAACCTTTACCTCTTCTTTTCCGATATGAATATGTTTTATTTCTTTATCTTGTCGGATTGCTCTGGCCAGAACTTCTAGCACCATGTTAAATAAGAGTGGAGAGAGTGGAGAACCCTGTCTTGTTCCTGATTTAAGGGGGAAAGTCCTCAGCTTTATGCCATTTAATATGCTGTTAGCTGATGGTTTATCATATATGGCCTTTATCATGTTAAGATATTTTCACTCTATACCGATTTTGTTGAGTGTCTTAAACATAAAGTTGTGTTGTATTTTATCGAATGCCTTTTCTGCATCTATTGATAAGATCATGTGGTTTTTGTTCTTTGTTTTGTTGATATGGTGTATTATATTAACCATTTTACGTATGTTAATCTCAAGGATGTTAAATCTCATCCTTGAGATTCTGGGATAAATCCCACTTGATCATGATATATTATTTTTTTAATATGTTGTTGAATTCAATTTGCCAGTATTTTGTTTAGTATTTTAGCATCTGTATTCATTAGAGATATTGGTCTATAGTTTTCTTTTTTTTGTGCCATCCTTACCAGGTTTTGGTATGAGGGTTATGTTGGCCTCATAAAATGTGTTTGGAGGTATTGCTTCTTCTTCAATTTTTTGGAAGACTTTGAATAGAATAGGAACCAAGTCTTCTTTGAATGTTTGATAGAATTCACTAGTATAACTGTCTGGGCCTGGACTTTTATTTTGGGGGAGATTTTTAATAGATTTTCTATTTCCTCCCTGCTAATTGGTCTGTTTAGGCTTTCTGCTTCTTCATGACTCAGTCTAGGAAGGTTGTATTGTTCTAGGAATTTATGCATTTCTTCTAGATTGTTGCATTTGGTGGCATATAGTTTTTCATAGTATTCTACAATAATTATTTGTATATCTATGATGTCTCTGTTGATTTCTCCTCTTTCATTTTGGAATTTGTTTATATGAGCCCTTTCCCTTTTTTGCTTGGTGAGTCTTTCCAAGGGTTTGTCAATTCTGTTGATCTTTTCAAAGAACCTGTTCCAGCCTGACCTGTGGTGGCGCAGTGGATAAAGCATCAACCTGGAAACGCTGAGATTGCCAGTTCAAAACCCTGGGCTTGCCTGGTCAAGGCACATATGGGAGTTGATGCTTCCTGCTCCTCCCCCTTCTCTCTCTCTCTCTCTCTCTCTCTCTCTCTAATGAATAAATAAAAAAATCTTTAAAAAAAAAAAAGAACCTGCTCCATGTTTTATTAATTTTTTCTATAATTTTTCTGTCCTCTATTTTATTTATTTCTGCTCTGATTTTTTTTAATAAATTTTTATTAATGGTAATGGGATGACATTAATAAATCAGGGTACATATATTCAAAGAAAACATGTCTAGGTTATTTTGTCATCAAATTATGTTGCAAACCCCTCGCCCAAAGTCAGATTGTCCTCCATCACCCTCTATCTAGTTCTCTGTGCCCCTCCCCCTCCCCCTAACTCTCTCCCTCCCTCCCTCCCATGTCCTCCCTCCCCCCCCACCCTTGGTAACCACCACACTCTTGTCCATGTCTCTTAGTCTCATTTTTATGTTCCACCAATGTATGGAATCATGTAGTTCTTGTTTTTTTCTGATTTGCTTATTTCACTCCTTATAATGTTATCAAGATCCCACCATTTTGCTGTAAATGATCTGATGTCATCATTTCTTATGGCTGAGTAGTATTCCATAGTGTATATGTGCCACATCTTTTTTATCCAGTCTTCTATTGAAGGGCTTTTTGGTTGTTTCCATGTCTTGGCCACTGTGAACAGTGCTGCAATGAACATGGGGCTACATGTGTCTTCACGTATCAATGTTTCTGAGGTTTTGGGGTATATACCCAGTAGAGGGATTGCTGGGTCATAAGGTAGTTCTATTTGCAGTTTTTTGAGGAACCACCATATTTTCCTCCATAATGGTTGTACTACTTTACAGTCCCACCAACAGTGAATGAGGGTTCCTTTTTCTCCACAGCCTCTCCAACATTTGCTATTACCCGTTCTGTTGATAATAGCTAATCTAACAGGAGTGAAGTGGTATCTCATTGTAGTTTTGATTTGCATTTCTCTAATAACTAATGAAGCTGAGCATCTTTTCATATATCTGTTGGCCATTTGTATCTCTTCCTGGGAGAAGTGTCTGTTCATGTCCTCTTCCCATTTTTTTATTGGATTGTTTGTTTGTTTGTTGTTGAGTTTTATGAGTTCTTTGTAAATTTTGGATATTAGGCCCTTATCTGAGCTGTCGTTTGAAAATATCAGTTCCCATATAGTTGGCTGTCTGTTTATTTTGATATCAGTTTCTCTTGCTGAGCAAAAACTTTTAATTCTGATGTAGTCCCATTCATTTATCTTTGCCTTCACTTCTCTTGCCATTGGAGTCAAGTTCATAAAATGTTCTTTAAAGCCCAGGTCCATGATTTTAGTACCTATGTCTTCTTCTATGTACTTTATTGTTTCAGGTCTTATATTTAGGTCTTTGATCCATTTTGAATTAATTTTAGTACACGGGGACAAGCTGTAGTCGAGTTTCATTCTTTTGCATGTGGCTTTCCAGTTTTCCCAACACCATTTGTTGAAGAGGCTTTCTTTTCTCCATTGTGTGTTGTTGGCCCCTTTATCAAAGATTATTTGACCATATATATGTGGTTTTATTTCTGGGCTTTCTATTCTGTTCCATTGGTCTGAGTGTCTATTTTTTTGCCAATACCATGCTGTTTTGATTATCGTGGCCCTATAATATAGTTTAAAGTCAGGTATTGTAATGCCCCCAGCTTCATTCTTTTTCCTTAGGATTGTTTTGGCTATTCGGGGTTTTTTATAGTTCCATATAAATCTGATGATTTTTTGTTCCATTTCTTTAAAAAATCTCATAGGGATTTTGATGGGAATTGCATTAAATTTGTATATTGCTTTGGGTAATATGGCCATTTTGATTATATTTATTCTACCTATCCAAGAACAAGGAATATTTTTCCATCTCATTGTATCTTTTTCGATTTCCCTTAACAATGCTTTGTAATTTTCATTATATAGGTCCTTTACGTTCTTTGTTATGTTTATCCTAGGTATTTTATTTTTTTTGTTGCAATCGTGAAGGGGATTATTTTTTTGAGTTCGTTTTCTAATATTTCATTGTTGGCATATAGAAAGGCTATGGACTTTTGTATGTTAATTTTGTATCCTGCGACCTTACTGTATTGGTTTATTGTTTCTAATAATCTTTTTGTGGAGTCCTTCGGGTTTTCGATGTATAGGATCATATCATCAGCAAAAAGTGATAGCTTTACTTCTTCTTTTCTGATATGGATGCCTTTTATTTCTTTGTCTTGTCTGATTGCTCTGGCCAGAACTTCTAGCACCACGTTGAATAAGAGTGGAGAGAGTGGTCAACCCTGTCTTGTTCCTGATTTAAGGTAGAAAGTCCTCAGTTTTATGCCGTTTAATAGGATGTTGGCTGATCGTTTATCATATATGGCCTTTATCATGTTGAGATATTTTCCTTCTATACCCATTTTGTTGAGAGTCTTAAACATAAAATTGTGTTGTATTTTATCAAAAGCCTTTTCTGCATCTATTGATAAGATCATGTGGTTTTTGTTCTTTGTTTTGTTGATATGGTGTATTACGTTAACCGTTTTGCGTATGTTGAACCATCCTTGAGATTCTGGGATGAATCCCACTTGATCATGATGTATTATTTTTTTAATATGTTGTTGTATTCGGTTTGCCAGTATTTTGTTTAGTATTTTAGCATCTGTATTCATTAGAGATATTGGTCTGTAGTTTTCTTTCTTTGTGCCATCCTTGCCAGGTTTTGGTATGAGGGTTATGTTGGCCTCATAAAATGTGTTTGGAAGTATTGCTTCTTCTTCAATTTTTTGGAAGACTTTGAGTAGAATAGGAACCAAGTCTTCTTTGAATGTTTGATAGAATTCACTAGTATAACCGTCTGGGCCTGGACTTTTATTTTTGGGGAGGTTTTTAATAGTTTTTTCTATTTCCTCCCTGCTGATTGGTCTGTTTAGGCTTTCTGCTTCTTCATGACTCAGTCTAGGAAGGTTGTATTGTTCTAGGAATTTATGCATTTCTTCTAGATTTTTGTATTTGGTGGCATATAATTTTTCATAGTATTCTACAATAATTCTTTGTATTTCTATGATGTCTGTGGTGATCTCTCCTCTTTCATTTTGGATTTTATTTATTTGAGTCCTGTGTCTTTTTTCCTTGGTGAGTCTTGCCAAGGGTTTGTCAATTTTGTTGATCTTTTCAAAGAACCAGCTCCTTGTTTTATTGATTTTTTCTATAGTTTTTCTGTTCTCTATTTCATTTATTTCAGCTCTGATTTTTATTATCTCCTTTCTTCAGCTGGTTTTGGGTTGTCTTTGTTCTTCTTTTTCTAGTTCCTTAAGGTGTGAAGTTAAGTGGTTTACTTCGGCTCTCTCTTGTTTGTTCATATAGGCCTGAAGTGATATGAAGTTCTCTCTTATTACTGCTTTTGCTGCATCCCAGAGATTCTGATATGTCGTATTGTCATTTTCATTTGTCTGTATATATCTTTTGATCTCTGCGTTTATTTCTTCTTTGACCCACTCATTTTTTTAAAAGTATGCTGTTTTGTTTCCACATTTTTGTGGGGTTTCTTACTTCTTTTTTGCAGTTGAATTCAAGTTTCAAGGCTTCATGATCAGAAAATATGCTTGGTATAATTTCAATTTTTCTAACTTTGCTGATGTTATTTTGGTGGCCCAACATATGGTCAATTCTTGAAAATGTTCCATGTACACTAGAGAGAAATGTATACTCTGTCACTTTGGGATGAAATGTCCTATAGATGTCTATCATATCCAATTGCTCTAGTGTTTTGTTTAAGGCCAATATATCTTTATTGATTTTCTGTATGGATGAATGATCTAGATCCATCAGCTGTGTATTGAGGTCTCCAAGTATGATTGTATTTTTGTCAGTTTTTGTTTTCAGGTCAATCAGTAGCTGTCTTATATATTTTGGTGCTCCTTAGTTTGGTGCATATATATTAAGAAGTGTTATGTCTTCTTGATTCACTGTCCCCTTAATCATTATGAAATGACCATTTTTGTCTCTGATTACTTTTGCTGTCTTGTAGTCAGCATTATTAGATATGAGTATTACTACATCTGCTTTTTTTTTTATGTTATTTGCTTGGAGTATTGTTTTCCAGCCTTTCACTTTGAATTTGTTTTTATCCTTGTTGCTTAGGTGTGTTTTTTGTAGGCAGCATACACTTGGATTTTCTTTTTTAATCTATTCTGCTACTCTGTCTTTTAATTGGTGAGTTTAATCCATTTACATTCAGTGTAATTATTGACATTTGAGTGTTCCCTATTGCCATTTTATAAATTGTTTTCTGTTACTTTTGTATCTTGTTTGATTCTTCATTTTTATTTTTCTATTATTTGTTTTTGTTTAGTTGTAATCTGTACTTCTTTCCTGTTACTACCTTTTTTAAGACATGTGCTTCTGTTGTGGTTTTTCAGGGGTGATTACCACTAAGTAATGAAAAAGGTACCTACCATGTTCATTGTAGTACACTATCTTATGAGTGCTTCTGCACTCCATCATCCTTTACTACTGTTAATTTCTGTCCTATTTCCCCCCCTTTTTTTGTTTTTGTTGTCACAGTTTAAATTTAGTTTTATTGTGATCTTGGTGAAGATTTTACTTGTGGTTTTGTTTTGTTTTGTTCTTTGTATCTGGTTGGAAAACCCCCTTTAGTAATTCCTGAAGTGGGTGTTTTCCAATGATAAATTTCTTCATCTTTTCTGTATCTGTGAATCTTTTTATTTCTCCTTCATATTTGAAGGGTAGCTTTGATGGGTATAGTATTCTTGGCTGGAAGTTCCTCTCTTTCAGAACTTGAAATATTGGAGTCCACTCTCTTCTAGCTTGTAGTTTCTGCTGAGAAATCCGATGATAATCTAATAGGCCTTCCTTTATATGTTGTATTCCTCTTTTCCCTGGTTGCCTTGAGAATTTTTTGTCATTAGTTTGTGCCAATTTTATTATGATGTGCCTTGGAGTAGGTTTGTTGGGGTTAAGAAAACTTGGTGATCTGTTTGCTTCTTGAATTTGAGGCTTTAGTTCTTTCCATACGCTTGGGACGTTCTCATCTATTATTTCTTTGAATATGTTCTCCATTCCACTTTCTCTGTCTTCTTCTTCTGATATGTGTTGCACTCGCCGGGTAAAAGAAACACTGGAGATATTTGGAGAGTTTCAGACAAAGTTTTATGGCCAAGAGAAAAAGAAAACAAACAAACAAACCTGCGCAGGGGTTAGCTCAGGTGGCAGTCACCAGAGTCACACTGAGCGCCTACAGTCTAGGGGTTTTAATAGTGTAGCAAGCAAGCGGTTCATACAGAAGCGAATTTTTGCGTTTAGCAATTGGCTAGGGAGGTCGTGCGCTGTTACGGGGGGGTATTACTCAGTGGAGAATTTCAAACATAAACTTCTGATAAGGGTCTCTGACTCAATGCAGGATGTTGCTGAACTCTTTGTTCTCAGCGTCACAGGGACCTTGTACACTCTTGGCAGCCCCAGCATGTCAGTACTCCTTGAATCTAACATTCCCCCATCTCTTTTGGGCATAAATCAAATCCTTGATTCTTCATCAGTGGGGAGAATGGTATAAGGCTTGGGCTCATGAGAATTTTCTACTTTAGCTGTAGCTATAAGCTAATTGGGTCTTATACACTGGCCAGTGATTAGCCTTCTACGCCTCTCACAATGGGCAGCGATGAGCTCAGGGGGAGAGGGGTATTTATAGGCAAAACCTACAAGGTTACAATGTTTTCAGCACATTTGTACAATATTTTTGCAAAAGTACACAAACACACATTTTTTTTTAGATAATAAACTATTTTCCTGCAATATCTGCAGGGCTGATGATACACAAGGACATGTCCTGCCTTTTATTTTTCTTCTCTGTACTAACTTCTTATAACTTACACAAACCTTCTGCAACTTACACAAACCTTCTGCAACTTACATAAACTTTCAACTTTTATGCACTTTCTTATCCAGAAATAACTGGCCTTCATAACAACTTACTTTTTCTTTTCCTTTTCAAAAGTACCTCTACACCTTATACCTTCTATTATCAAAACCATACAATTCCTTTCTAATTTATCAGAATTCTTAATTCCTAAAAACTTTAACCTTCAGCAAGGACTAAGTTAGTACTAAGTAATCCTCTTTTAAAGATTGCTTTTTGGAGGTGTCCTTTTCATAAGTAGCCTATTGGACACATGACCAATATTCACAGATTATTCTATAGTGGTAGCTATGAGCACATACATAACTTTCATTTACCTTGTAGCTTCTCTCTCAGCCAAGGGACTTACACCCCCTTTCTGTATGACTCATAGCAGTGCATGCGTCAAACCTTAAGATGACTTACTTGGCTTTCCTTTACCTTCGTTTCCCTCCCTCCCCAAAGTCTCTATGTGTGGACCAGTTAACTTCTGGTTTGTGGCTGAAGCAGGGCATGTGGTCTTTCTCAGGGTCAGTCTTCGCTGTTCACAAAGGTGTCTCTGCTGGGGCTGCAAGCTTCAGCCGGCTGCAGTGGATCCAGGCGGGTATGCCTTCTACCTTGGCAGTAGTGGGAGTTGTCAGGATCATGGTGTCTGGACCCATCTACGTGGGAGTCAGTCCTTGGGTGGTGTACTGCTAGAAGTGCCTCTTGGACAGTCTTTGAACAGTTTGCTGAGTAACCTACAAATCCTGTAAGTACTTAGGGAAAGGGTGTTACATTTCTACACTTTGCAGTTAGAGTTTAAGTCATAGTGACCACTGCTTTTAGCTGGAATTAGCAGCAGGTCCCAGCCTATAATAGGCATGGGGCATTGAGATAAGAGAAATAAAGGAGACACTAAACATAAAGCAATAAAACAAGACTGTCAATATCCACAGTAGAGGTTTTTGAGGGATAAATAAAACTTAAATATTCAAGCAAGGCATAGTAGATGGCCCTTGTGTTTACAAGAAATGAGATTAGCTTATCTGCTACTTGGAAGAAATACCTTAGGCTCCTGAATGATGTCCTTAGGCCTTCAGTGGCAATTCCCAGCACGCTGGGCAAGGTCAGGTCACAGGTAGCTGGAGCAGGGCTAGAAGAGACTGAACCCTCCCTCCATGGAGCAAGGGGGCAGCTTACCTTCTCATGTCCCTCTTTCCACAGCACAGACGTGTCCCTTGATGGGGCCGGGAAGCCTGGCAGGCTTCAGTTCAATGACCTTTCTTTCCACTCTGGAGCAGGACCTTGATAAAGCCCCTTAGGGCGCTGGAGCCAAAAGTTGATATTTCCTGACTTATTTTGGGCCTTATTTTGCCTTTTACGTTACTTCCTTGGTCATTATAGACCTTAAAAGCCATGCTCAGAAGATCTCACTGAGGAGCTTGACTAAGAGAGCAAAACTGGGAATACAACAACAGATCCTTGGTACAAAAAGGAAGTCTTTGTACTTGACAGACTATACAATTCTATTATGGCTAAAGCAGTGGGTTTAAAAGGGGCCGTATTCCCTAAATTTTCTCTTCGGGTCTGGCTCCAGATAGGAGGTGGGGATTCCCCAGAGCCAAAGCAGAGGAGGGCAGGGGCTGTAGCAAGGTGATGATAACCTCTAACTTACAGCTCTGTTATCTTTTGCCTCACTAAGCAGTGGCTCAGCCCTTGAGCCGGTGCCCAAGGGGGAGGGGAAAGTGCCTGAAACTGTGAGGGGAGCCTGCCGCTTCTCCTGCAGCCAGCTGCAGCCTGGCTGCCTTTTCTTTCTCTACCTCTGCTGCTATACTGGGCTGCATACTGACCGTGCCACCTGCCTGCAGGTGGTTGCTGGTGATAGTATGCTAGACTCTCTATGTTTTCTATGGGTCTAGCAAACCTTGGTTTGGCCAGTCTGCTCTTAAGTTGGCCATTCTAGTATCAGACAAACAAACCAAATATGCTCACAAAACAAACAAAACTTCTAAACCAAACCAAAGGGAGAAGGCAGCATCCTGCATTCCCCGACCAACTGGGTGAGGAGAAATCAGGTGGCGTCCCGCCTGTTCCACTACACCCTTTTCTAACCAGAGCTCTGTTTCCAAATATTCAAAGAGGAAGCTTAACCAAAGGGAGAAGGCAGCGTCCTGCGTTCCCTGACCAACCGGGTGGAGAGAAATCAGGTGGCGTCCCGCCTGCTCCACTACACCCTTTTCTAACCAGAGCTCTGTTTCCAAATATTCAAAGAGGAAGCTTAACCAAAGGGAGAAGGCAGCGTCCTGCGTTCCCTGACCAACCGGGTGGGGAGAAATCAGGTGGCATCCCACCTGCTCTACTACACCCTTTTCTAACCAGAGCTCTGTTTCCAAATATTCAAAGAGGAAGCTTCCTTAATCAAGAGGGGATTTAAGTGTAGATTCTTGCTGTCCCATCTCGCAGTACTTGTTCTTCTTAGCCAGGTATGCTTCTAGTCCTACAAAGACAACACACAGGATTCCCCACCCTATAAGCAGGGTGATCCAGATAGATGAACGTTGATCACACTGTACTGGCAAACAAATTAACACCAAACACAACAGTGCAGCAAATCCCAGGAGGGCAATACACAAAATTTTCTACAGTCATTCAGGCTAAACAAACAACCAGACAGCAGCACGGCGCGGTGAGAGTGAGCTCACTACTTTAAAACGATCGATCGATTTCAGACAGAAACAGAAACCTCGGCCAGCAGCATCCTGCCCTTTGGCCCGAGTGTCTGGGTGGGTCTCTGACAGCATCCTGTCTGCCACCACAGACTGCAAATGCTCCAGAGCCAGATTACAGAAACAAGGAATTCCACAACAAAATACTCACCAGCTCGAGCTGTTCCGCCTGTCCCCAGCCAAAATTCCCGTAATGGGAATCCCGGACGAGCCCCCATAAATGTTGCACTCGCCAGGTAAAACAAACACTGGAGACGTTTGGAGAGTTTCAGACAAAGTTTTATGGCCAAGAGAAAAAGAAAAAAAAACAAACCTGCGCAGGGGTGAGCTCAGGTGGCAGTCACCAGAGTCACACCAAGCGCCTACAGTCTAGGGGTTTTATAGCGTAGCAAGCAAGCGGTTCATACAGAAGCGAATTTTTGCATTTAGCAATTGGCTAGGGAGGTCGTGTGCAGTTACGGGGGGGGGTATTACTCAGTGGAGAATTTCAAACATAAACTTCTGATAAGGGTCTCTGACTCAATGCAGGATGTTGCTGAACTCTTTGTTCTCAGCATCACAGGGACCTTGTACACTCTTGGCAGCCCCAGCATGTCAGTACTCCTTGAATCTAACAATATGCCAATTTTTCTTATGTTAATCTTTTTGATGAAGTCACAAAATTCTTGTAGGGCTTTCTCATTTTTTTTAATTTTTGAGTTTCTCTCTTCTTCTCTCTGTTGTGCCTCAAGTTGCTTGTCTTCTATTCACTAATCCTATCTTCTATCTGGCCTGTTCTATTAGCTAAGCTTGTTACATCATTTTTCAGTTCATGAATTGAGTTTTTTATATCTGTTTGATTTGTTTTCATAGTTTCAATTTCCTTGGCAATATATTCTTTGTGTTCATTGAGTTGTTTTTTGAGCTTCCTAAATTGCCTTTCTGTGTTTTCTTGTATATCTCTGAGTATTTTTAAGATTTCTATTTTAAAGTCTATCTCACTTAACTCCAAGGTTTTCAATCTATTAAATTTTTTCTCCATAGATTTTTTCCTCATTTATCTGTGCTACATCTCTGTCTTTTATATCCATGATATTTGATTTCTTTTTCCTTAATGGCATCTTAATGAGGGTGGTTTTGTTAATAGCACTAATGAGAATTAATAAATAATAAAAAGTAAAAAAAAGTAAAAAAAAATGTATTACTTCTCCTTTTTCCCTCTTTCTCTTCATCCTTGAGAAAATACCATGAAAAACTGAATTATACCGTGCTAAATGGAACAAAAAACTATCTATAACAGAGGGCCTGACTTGGGGAGAAGTGATAAAGGGGCAAAAAAGGAGGTAGGGTCCCACAAAATGCAAAAAAGGAAAAAGTTTGGATTAAGAACAAAATGATTTGCTTGTAAATAATGGTCAACTGAGAGATATAATAAAAGGGGAAACAAGAAAAAGAAAAAAAATACTATTGTATTAAGTGGAACAAAATTAGATAGAATGAAGAGCTGGAGTTTTGTGGAATGCTAATGAATTAAACAGTGAAGTAAGAAGCACCCAAAATGCCATGAGAAAAAATTTGAGTCTCAAATAAAATAATTTGTTCGTGAGGATCAAATGAGAGGAAAATAAAGGAGAAAAGAAAAAACTAAGAGAGAGAGAGAAAAAAACATAAAGGGGAAAAAGAAAAGAAGAAAAAAGAAAATAAAAAGAGAGAGTTAAGGGTTTTGGAGTATAACCGTCATAGAGAGGAAGGAAGAAGAAAAAAATATTTGGAAATGTAACACTTGTGGGTAATGTAGTTCAAGATGAAGAGAAAAGAATAAGATGGGAAGAAAATAAAAGGATTAAGGTGGAAGAAAAAAATAATAATAAAGACAAGAAGATGAAAGAAACAAAAAAAAAGTCAAAAAAGTTAAAAAGTCTGTGGATTTATCTTGATTTTGAGAGGTTATTGTCTTCCTCTTTCTTTCCTCTCCCTCTTTCTGGTAGATGGCTCTGTATCCCAGGCTCTGCCCCTGTGGCATGCTTAGGTAGAGATTTGCAGTTGATGAGTCTCTATAGCAATGTCATATACTAGGATTCAGTCTTGTTGGTAGTTGGGGCTTGTTAGCATTTGCAGGCTCCAACAATGGGAGAGTTTGTTTTCCTGGAGCCTCTCTCCTAGTCTCTCCTTCCTGAATTAACATCCTAATGATCTAGTTATGAGGTTGCCGCTGCCTCTGCCTGGAGAGTAAGAGGCTCAAAGAGTTGGAAAATCCCCACTCTATCCCCACTCAGCGCAGGGCTCTGGGTAAGGCTGTCAGTCAGAGCTGCCAGCGTAATTAGGCAGGCCTGGGAACCAATTGCTCTCAAGGTGCCTTTCTATGAGCCACCATGCATGTCCAGTATGCCTCAGCACTCTGTGGGACCACTCTCCCCAGGCTTTTTGCACTTTGTGACCTGTTTTGACTGAGTATAAGATGCCCAAGTCACTGCCTACAGAACAGGAGGTCTTAAAAGCTGCCAAGTCTCTTTTTTTTAGCGCACAGCCCTAAGTATGAAAGCTCTGCCAATCAGAGCCACCACCTTAAGCAGATAGGGGGGCGTGTTGACTTCTGTCCAGTTCCCCAGGTATATCTAGTTAAATTTGCCTTAGCGGTCCATGGGATTTTTTCCTGCAAGCTTCTTTCTTGTTAAAAAGCCTACAGCCTATCTTGTCTAACTTCTGCAGTGTTCTCTGAGGTTTGTTCCATAGGAATGTGTCTTTCACCCTGTATTGGCTGATAGGAAGTTGCCCCCGCCCCTAGGTGCATAGCAAGAGGCACTAAAAAATATCAAGTCTCTTATCTTAGATCACTGATCTGAGAGAGACCTCGTCAATTAGAGCCCCATAAGTCAGTTGGGAGGTGATCAGACTGTGGGTTAAGCTAATTTCAGCGATTGGATCCACAGATCTGTTCTAGAGACAGACTACAAGCTTCCCGCACGCCCCTCCCCCTAGGGCTTCCATATTTTTTCTTCCCCTGGATGTTAGCCTGCATGGCTGGGTGAGGTGCCCTGCCCACCCAGAGCAGTTCCAGCATAGGGAAGCTCACTTTCGTGTACTCTCCGTGCTGCTGGGGGTGCAGGGATTACACTGAGACTCTGGTCACAGCCTATGCAGAGGCCTCTGACTCTCCCTCTCTGTTCGGGAACTTGGGTGTCCACTCCCCGGGCACTAGGAGGAACCTCTCGCACACTATACACACTCGCCAACCAGGATATCGGGGGTAATGGCGGCCGCCTCTTGCCCACCTTTGTGGGGTCTGGCGCAGACGTTAGCTTGCATGGGCTGAGTCACCACAGCCACACTCTTTCCTCTGCTTGGATGTCTGTGCTGCAGCCCAGCTCCCTCCACACCCCAGCCCTCACTCTGTCTCAGTTCCAAGTGAAAGCAGCCTTTGCTCAGGTCAGTGAGGAAGGCGAAGTGTTCCATTCTCCATCTTATTTCCTACAAAGTTGATTTTATATTTAGTCAATTTTTGCTCGATTATACCTTTGTGTTCAGTGTGTAGGACTTCCAGATGCTCCAAGGATAAATTTTTCTGTCACTGGTTGAAGAACTTGTTGAAATTTTGGGGAGAGGTATCGGGAGCACTCCTCATGGTGCCATTTCTCTGACATCACTCTCAAAATATTATTTTTAAAATTGCATTTATTATGAATCTAAAGTAAAAAGTAAGATAGACCCACAGGGTGGTATTTGCAAATATTTACATGTCTGATCAAATAATATTACCCAGTAACTGAAAAATCCTGGATCATATTTGAGAAGTCATGAAGAGTGCCTACTGTGAGCCTTTTTATATTTAGGGTTCCTGAGGAGAAGCTGGTAGTGGGCTACATTGGTACAGTAGCCCACTGCAGGGACAGGCCACTATGACAGTAAGGTGACAATCATTTTATTTTCACTGTTTCTGAATGTGCAGTGACTGCAGAACTCTCTAGTAATGTGAGTACGTAATAAACCATGATTACCATAATTACTGGGTACCCCTCTGTCTTTTAGCCTCCTTTTCACGAGAGATTTCTTATTTTTGTGAATGAATAATCTGTGGTTGATAATGTGAACATTCACATGGAATAACAGAGCTACTTCCTACACATAAGACCTTGGAATCCTTGGGATTTTTCCTAGGTAAGAAAGTGGAGCCCCAAACAAAATAAAATTCAAACCTCCATGTTTCACACTCTGGGGTTACTCTTTTTAGGGGCTTTGTTCTCACTAAAGCCACACTTCCTCCCACTGCAGCATTCTGGATTTCTAAAATGAGGGTAAACTGTGAAGATGCACCTATTTTCTTGCTTCTGTGAGCCCAACTGAATCTCTCATAGCTAACTAATTTCTAGTCCTTGGGTTCAGACAGATTTATGTCACTGGTGTTAATCCTCATTCCTCTAAACTCCTCCACAGATCTCCCCTTTCAATAACTACCTTTCTTCGCATTGTGAATGCCAAGTTTCAATGCCAACACAGTCATACTGGCTGAACTGGTGTTTCAGTAACTTCTTTCTACAGATCCCAATTGTGCCAGACTCAACATTGCCATCTGTGCAATGGACATGCAGGCTTGTTTTTCTAGAAATACACAGAGGTGATCAGACAGATGTACATGGCTGTGTTGCCTAGTGGGGGAAAATATGTCATCTAGAGACACTTAGTGTGGGTTCATATTGAGAGCCTGGCACATAAGGATCCTATTGTAAACAGTAACACTATGCTGGATTCCAGGTGTAGTCCCAGGACAAATGCCCAGGGTAGAAAAAAATGCATATTATATGCAAAATATTAAAGTTATAAACTCAAATTAAAACTACAAATTGTCTCCATTTTACTCATTATAGCATTCTTCAAAAGAAAAAATATATTTGACCTAAATGGAAAAGCCATTTAAGATAAGAAATAGCCTGACAAATTCCAGCATAAAACTTATGCATGTAAATAATGCAGGAAATGACCAAAGTGAAGGAAATTAATATAAGACAACTACCCTATATCAAAATGGATTTTTTAAAAATTAGAGTACATGTAAATTGTTTTACATGGGCTCACAAGGACTAAAAGGAGATCATTTAACTAAGGGAAACAAAGATTAAAAACAGAGAAAGATAAGCAATGTTGGGGGGTGTCAAAAGAGTTCAGGAAACTGGACAGAAAAAAATAAAACAAATATAAAGATGAAAGCCACATTAGAGCAATAAATTAAAAATAAAGCCAACTCACATTAATCAAGAAGAGAAGCTAAAAGTTGAAGAAAACAAAATGAGGACAGTAAAGATAACAAGAGGCAGATGATACAGTTCGTCACACTAAATGGATGTAAGTCAGACTGGGAACAAACCGCATATCTGCTACTTATCAGCCAAGTGTCCTTGAACATGTTCCTTTACCCTTTTGTGTCTTAAGATCTTCATATATGATATAATGTGAGAATCGTGATAAATCTCCTTCTTACGTTGGTTCCACATACAACCTATGAGATAGTGAATATTAGAATTTAACCCAGTGCCTGGGTTAGAATTTTACAAAACTGTTAGTCATTAGACAAAAATGAAAATAAAAGAAAAGCCACAATGTGCATAAGAAAAATAACAACTATAACTAAAAAAAAATCCTCAACTTAAGATTTTTGACTCTGAAGAATGAAAAGTGCATCTTATTGTACAAAATTCTGATGCAAAATTATGAATTCTATAAATTATTCTGAGAGAGCTATGGAACTTCCAGAATAAAAAAGAAAAATTTGAAAGTGATACATAACATTAAAAAAATCAGACTAATCCTAACCAGGCAGTGGCACAGTGGATAGAGTCAGACTGGAACATGGAGGATCCAGGTTCAAAACCCCAAGGTCGCCGACTTGAGCACAGGCTCATCTGGTTTGAGCAAGGCTCACTAGCTTGAGCCCAAGGTCACTGGCTTCAGCAAGAGGTCACTTGGTCTGCTGTAGCCTCCTGGTCAAAGCACATACGAGAAAGCAATCAATGAACAACTAAGGTGCTGCAACGAAGAATTGATGCTTCTCATCTCTCTCCCTTCGTGTCTGTCTGTCCCTATCTGTCCCTCTTTCCGTCTCTCTCTATGTCTATTACACACAAACAAAAATCAGACTGCTATATTTTTCCATGTGAAAAGGCAGAATGCAGCTGACCCTCACTTCAGAGGTCCCACAGAAGAAAGCAGACTCCCATAACCTCAGGATATATGGGGAGAGCCTTCAAATCTAAAAACAACACACAAAAAGAATAAATACTTCTGAAGGTAATCTACCTGTGCCTTTTGCATTAAATTTGCCCACCACATTATAATTTTTTAATTTAAATATATTTAAAGCAATTTAATTATGTCTCATAATAAGCAAAAAACATATTTTCACCCGGAAGAGACAATTCTCTTTGGACTTACTTGGAATACAAAATGTGAGGATTGTGCCTTAACTTTCACAGTCATGTGATTGTGGGTAAAGCAAATAATCTGGCTCAACACCAATTCTTTGTCTATACTTGGCAGTGGAGTAGATACAACAAATCTGAACTTGAAATAATAATGTGTTAACAGCTTGCTCTGTAAGTGGTAATAAGTACTCAGTTTGATTATGTCTGCTCAAACAGTGAGCAATGAAGTGAAGGAATATGCCAAATTGTTTCTTCCCTCAAAGAAATCATGTCAGGATAGAATGTGATATACAAATAAACAGAGAATCATGTGTTCTGAGCAATACGGTCATCTTCACAGAAAGTTTTAGCTTCTAGGACTCTCACTATTCCCTTTGAAGGCTTTTCTTCCTAGAAGTTCCACTCTATAAAATCCTGAACACTTTTCCTCCACACCGAACATCAAGAATGTACTAATCATCTATGCTTATACGGCAAACATAGTAGTAAAAAATTTAAAAATCCAGAATTTTGCTTACTTAAGTATAGTCACCAGAAGGGCAGGATCTGACTGTGTGGGAGTCCAAACCTTCAGGCATGGAGGTGCTTTATTATGCCTTTAAAAATAACAGAATTAACTACACACTATAGAAGGCAACTATAAGCTCTATCTGCTCTGTCATTTCCTTCTGCTCCATTTCCTTCTGGGTCCATTAAATTTCCAACCTCAATTGCCACTCCAATCCTAGACCTTAGACTGATCTCAAGACGGGGAAGATGATACTGGAGAAAGCTCTTCCTGCCCTGCCCCAAGTACAATCAGCATAAAAAGAAGAGTAAGACGTTATTTATTGAATGGCTCCTGTATGACAGGTACTGCTACTTACCTGCTCGCTAATCTGACAGGTGTTTCAGTGGCCATCGCCTCTCTGATGATGCACCTGGAATTCAGGGAAGTTAAGCAACTTGTCCAGCAGCTGTGCCTGTATGTCAGCAGGCGGGGCGTTCAAATTCCCATCCACCTGCCCCGGAAGCCTGCACTCCTCCACTCTGCTTCCCCACACGTTAGATTGACACCTGCTCCCTCCTTACTCCCTGTGGGAACTGGAAAGTCACTTCAACTCTCTGAGTCTCATTTTTTCACATGTATAGTAGATCTTATGTCATAAGCAGATTGTATTATGTAATAAAATGCATATTTCCAACTTTAATGAGGTACAATTGACAAAAGTTGCCTATATTTACAACCACTTGGGTGGAGTGTTCATTTCTCATAAAATTAAACATACTCTTAGCATATTATCCAGAAATTACACAGTGTTATTTACCCAAAGAAATCAAAAACATATGTCCACACAAAAATCTGCACATAAATGTTTATAGAAGCTTTATTCAGAACTGCCAAACTTTGGGAACAATAAGACGTTGTTCAGTAGGTGAATTGAGAAATAAAATGTGGTCCATCCAGACAGTGGATTATTATTCAGTACTAAAAAAATGAGCGATTAAGGCATAACATGGAAAAATCATAAGCGGATATTGCTAAGTGAAAGTAACCAATCAGAAAATCACCCACATATGGGTGATTTCAACTATGTGACATTCTGGATAAGGAAAAAATATATAGATAGGGAAGAGACCAGTGCTTTCCAAAGTTATTAGGGGGCGGATAGGGTTAGGAGAGAGGAATAGTTGGAGCACAGAGAATTTTTAGCATCGTGAATGTTCTATATGATGTCACAATACTGGATACATGTCATCAGACATCTGCCCAAACTCACAGAATGCACTACAACTCCGAGAGTGCACCTCAGTGTAAACTACAGATTCTGGGTAATTACGGTGTGTCGATGTGGGTTCATCAGTTATAACAATGTACTACTGGTGGGGGGGAGGGAGAGAGGAGAAAATAGATTAAGGCGGAGGCTATATACCCAAGGGGGAGCAGGGAGTATACAGAAAACCTCTGTACCTTCCTCTCCATT
Source organism: Saccopteryx bilineata (assembly GCF_036850765.1). Lineage (NCBI taxonomy): Eukaryota > Metazoa > Chordata > Mammalia > Chiroptera > Emballonuridae > Saccopteryx > Saccopteryx bilineata. Next base: position 141,985,696 of record NC_089495.1, read on the forward strand.
TTTTTGTGAACCTTAAACTGCTCTAAACAATAAAGTCAATTAAAAACTTGTGTATCTATTTAAGGTGTACAACATGATGTTCTGATATACAAATACATTGTGAAATAATTACCACAATCAATCCAGTTAACACTTTTATGTACATTTATCACCAGCCCCCACCCCCTACTTTTCAGTGGTGAGAACACTTAAAATCTACTCTCTGGGCAAATTTCAAGTATACAATACACTATTATTAATTATAGACTCTATGCTGCACATTCAATGTACAAAACTTACTTATTTACATAACAAATGTTATGATAAAAGGGTAAATTCAGAGGATATAAAAATTATAAATATATTTGTGCCTAATATCAGAGCAACTAAATATACAAAGCAAATATACATATTATTTAAGCACAGTTTCTAGCCCATATTAAGTTCTCATCAAATGTTGGCGTTTTTTATTTTTACTATATTTATATTCTCTTTATACTTGGTAAGTGTTAAATGAGACAGTAGTGCGATGTGCCGGGCAGAAAAGAGGAGGCACTCAGTACATAGTAGGTTCTTGCCGCAGGCTACATATATACACGAGCTGAGCAGCAATTTGTGCAGGGAGGATTTGCTACTCGGCTCTTTCTCCGGAGCCAGACTCTGTGGCTGTGGCTGGTCAGCCATGGTAATGAACCTCACACCAGGAACCGATGCCTTTTCCCAAAGCCACAGGCTAGAAATGGCAGAACATGGTGCCTCTCTTACTATTTGTAGGTAACCACAGCCAGAGAGACTCATCTAGCCTTGGGTGATGAGCTTAGAAAAGGGAAAAAGAAACGTGTGTGCGTTTTCCTCTCCAAGTCGCTTGTCAAAGTATATAGAATATTTTCTATGATGTTGTGCCAAAACATCTTTTAGGGAGAAACCTCACCCAGTGCTAGTTTTGTGGATGATACCACATTAATTCTCTCTGAAACGTCCACATCTGTGAGCTAGTTAGCAACGAAATCAAATGCTACTTGGAATCAGTGTCAGGCAAACGTTTGGATGAGACACGCAATCCTTCCGCATTGGTTGCTAATTTATCTTTGCCGATCTTTAATGGTTTTAGCTCAGCAAACGAGGATACAGTATCAGAGCTGGCTGCTGGGGGATTCCCAGGAAAGTTCTGGTATCCCAGCTGCCATTCTGAAGATTTGGCTAGTTGGAGATGCCTGGCACCACGCCTGATTTCTGGAGCCCAGCTGTGCCGGGAACACAGACAGATGCAGAAGAGGAGAGCCAGGCTGCAAGAGCTGAGCTTCCAAGACCTCACAGCTGGAGGTCAGGGGGCGGAGGGACACGCAGCCCCGCCAGCTACTGTGCAGCCTGAGCAGCGAAAGCGGGACTGCGGCTTCCGGGACATACGCACATCACGCAAAAAGGGGGAAGTGATGTAGGTTGCCTTTACTTTTCTACATGCAAGGGAGAGGAGAGAAAAAGACTAAATGATGGCAAAGTTAAGAAGCTTATCTTTGCTTCTTTAACTTCCTTCTCCTTCCTGCTCCTTTCTCCTGCTGGCTAACATTGTCCTTCTGCCTGACCTCAGAGGAGAAGATGATTTTCTTGGAAGTAGTATAATTTAGCTAACTCAGTTTGACGTTTCCATAGTCCACAGATTTAGAATGCTGAAATTATCAGAAGAAAGTTTTTAAACAAGTAGGTCAAGTAAAAGAAGAGTAGACTAAATATCACGCGCGCGTGTGTGTGTGTGTGTGTGTGTGTGTGTGTGTGTTTTCCTTTCCAAAAAGCAGGCACGCACCTGCTCATGAGAGCAAGGTATGCAATTAAATGAAAACATATAATGTTGGAGTAAAACAAACAGGTGTTTGCAGTCTAAATCTGGACGGTGAAATTTACCTTCCTCGGCATTAATTTCTTCATCTATGAAATGAAATAAAAAAAGAAAATCCTTGCAGGGCCGCCCTGGTAACACAAGTTCAATATAAATTAAAATGCATTCTGATCATATGTAAAATTTAGTTGTTCTACTGCAAAAATTTATTGTTGTTACTGTTTGTTACTGCTTTGTTGTTACCCTGTGGTAATCAGAGAATGAGAGGCTTTGCCCCATCGTAAAGAGATCTCTAAAGAATGTCATTGAGAAAGCTAATCATAAAGGAGACAAGGCAGAGCTTTACTGTATTCATTCATATCACAGCAGGTAGGCATCCACCTATACATTGGATGTAGCCCCCCCCCCAAAACAAAACACTATCCATCTAACTATCTATTTTATGCCTATCTATCTATCTATCATCCATCCATCCATCCATCCATCCATCCATCCATCCAACCATCTATCTAATCATCCATTCATCCAAACCAACAACAGTAATGCCAGGAAAACCATTCATCTATTCATGTGAAAACTGAAACCAGGAGTTCAAACAGAACTGGGACCTCCTGGGGTAATATTGGAATACTTAGGAATTACTCTTGGTCTGCAAAACCTGACACACAGCCCTGGATATTATGTTTTCCTCCTTCCTTTCCTCCCTCCATTTCCTCTCTTTTTCTCTCCTCTTTCTCTCCCATTTTTCTTATTCTTTTTGATTAAAATACCTTGGGTTAGTTTGAATTGTACACTTGAGACTTATATAGTTTGATGAACCATGTCAACTCAATACATTACAAGATAAATTTAAAAGTAAATAAATAAAATGCAATACCCTAGAAAAGTTCAATAAACAAGAATTAACTGAAGTCAAGGAGTTTTACATCAAGTCTGGGCTCACCTGCTCACCTCCACATGCTTTTTTGATTCTATGCTTCTGTAGTGTCGACATAAATAAATGCATGAGAGGTCAGAAGAGATCCAGCCACTGGTGGGGGTCTCTCTTGGATACTTTATACAAGTATTAATCTGCCAGGACTCCCCTCACAGAGGGAACTTCATGGTTCTGTAAGCCCAGAGCAAAGACTACAGTCTGGGGTGTTGTGTTCCATGGAGGTGCTGGAGTCTCACTGTCCAGGGAATGCCGAGCAGGTAGGGAGGGATGGCAGAGGCCTCCACTCACAGTTGCCCACTGAGCATGGTCTATGGAGCACACACTCTTGGTCTTTGATTGCTCCAGGGTGGGTGGCAGTACTGCTGCAGGTTGGGCTTAGAAAAACGAGAACACTACAGAAGATGGTGGTAGTTCTACCAGAGGGTCCTAGAAAACTCATGATACCCCCTATGAAGGCAATCTAACTCTCATTCTTAGGACTGTAGACCTGAACAGAAAACAACAAGTTTGGGGAACCTTTCATAATACTATTTCCTTCCACGTAACCCTTAAAATCGATAGAGAAAGGCATCCTGTGTAGGGGGAGGAGCAGGAGAGTTGAAGACAATTCTCACACACACCTTTCAAGATGCTGGCCACACAGCCATCAGACGTCACATAAAATCTCCTGATAGCCTGAATTTTGATAGAGAAAAAACCTACTGTTAAGTTATCAGTGTAGCCTGCGTCTGAAATTTACAAAAGTAAATAAAGTAAGAAGGAGATGGCGGATGCATATGGTAGAGTTGATATCCTTAAAGAGCAACTCAGTAATAATCCCCACTATCTCGGACAGGAGCTCTACGTGTCTGCAGAAGCTAGCCGGCAAGGAGCCTGGTTCATGGCAAGAATTAAATAAAAATGTGTTAAATGAATGATTACGAAGCATCACAGTCCCTTTGGTACCTTGATAAAATCTATTTCACTTATACCAATCACTTTAACTCCAGGTTAGAGATAGACACAGAATTAGCCATGGGCATTGCTTGGTCATGTGTTTATTTAACCACATTATATATAATATTTTTCAACCTAAAAAGAATTAGAAGTATCAGTGAATAAATATACGGGTTTTTTTGATAAGCGAGAAGGAAATAGAAAAGGATTGCTATTTTTAATATCTTGCTGGTCCTAGACTAGCTATTTTATAGATTGCAATTCACTTAAACCCCACAGACCTCAGCCAGCTAAGGGCTATCAGGGACCTAGGGGAAACAAGGTCCCACTTGCAGCATAGATAGTCTTTTAAAAAACCATTCTTATTTTTATACACATGGCAGTGGAAAGAAATTGATTTGTGTATACTACATTCTTAGAAACTATATTCTGTCTTCCTGTGACATTAATAATGAAGTGAAATTTTAATTGCATGAAAATTTAAATTGTCCTGCATTTAAACTCTCTCATAAGTCTTCTGAATAGAAACATAGAACCTCAACAGTGTTAAGAGGCTGATATCAAGAGATCATTTTTCAGTTTAAACACTGCTCTAGGGATGGGTCTACATTTTTGTGAAACCAGTTTTATCTAGCATTACAGCACATAAAGCTAGCTTAGATGAAACTTGAAATTGAACATTTATAGAAGAGGTAAGAGTATACATTTCTTATCTGACGGTCAAAACAGATTTGAGAAAAATTGTTGTGATCCAGTTGAAAGACATAGACCCAATCTATGGAATATGTTCTAGTGGGGGGGAAATGAAGAATAATGTCAAGAATAACCAGTTAAATCTAACATCAGCAAGCTTTATAGAATTAATAGATCCCAGAATACATCTCTGCCATCAGAGGAAAGAACGTTGTACTGCCCATCGCTAAGCTGATTACTAAACCACATTTACCACTATCATGTTGCATGACTTTGGTCCAGCCTTCTTCCCTACCTGAGTCTTAGTTCTCTTCTCCTTTTAAGGTTTTATCAGAGACATCCTTAACTCTTAGGTCTTTTGGGGATTCAGGCTCCATGTGTATTTATTCTGGACCTATAACAGGCATTCTAATTAGTATGGCTGGTTTTAAAAGTCTGCAGACAAGACAGAAATTAGGAAACCCTAACTCCTCAAAGGCATTCAATTTAACTTAGACAAACTATGATGCATCTAAGTCTACCATAGTTTCATACTGGGTAGTACAGTCTGTACCATCTATTAATACTTTAGAATATATCATTCAAAATACAAACTTGAGGGGAAAAATATCCAAAAAGCTCTCTAATCAGACAAATGAACCAGAATTCAATGGTAACAATGAGGAAGAAAATTAATGAGCAATAATCCAGCAAAATATATGTTTCTGTTTGTATATATATGTGTATGTATTTGTATAAATATATATGCATAAATATATACATATATGCACATATAACCTTTAACTGATAATTTTACATACTACTAAATCATTGTTATATAATTGATAAATGAATTGAGATCTTTTAAATTCTTCAAGAGCAAGTATTTGGTGTAAGTTTACTGATGTGCTCATATCATGTAGTACCTTATCTGATATATGACAGGTATTCAATAAGTACTACTAAGGGAAATAATAAATCATCTCATGAAGAAATTCTATTAACAGTTTGATTTATCTCAACAAAACCAAGCAGTAGGTGAGTCACTCAAACTTTTAAAGATCTAGTTGAGAGAGGTAGCATTACTTCTTTCAATTCTTCACACTTCTTCCCTGAATCTGCACCCTGGACGTGGTTCTGTCCAGCACAGAATGTACTTTTCTTAATGACAAAAGGAACAAGTCAGCAGGAAGACACAACTATTACCAATCGCTATATGCCTAATAACAGAGTACAAAAAAATACATAGCAAAGCTGATCATTTTAAAGAGTAGAATAAACAATTACACAATCTGAGAGAGGAATCTTAACACCCTTCTCTAAGCAATTGTTTAAACAAACAAACAAAAAGTCTTTTGGATAACACTATCAATCTCCTTGATCTAATTGATATACAGAGATTACATCCAACGACAGCAGAATGCACATTCTTTTTCATTGCTTGTGGTACATTTGCTAAGATAGACTATTTACAAAGCCAGTAAAAATATGCCAATGTATTTTAAAAAGATTGAAAAGATTAAAACATAGAGAACATATTCTCTGACCACAGTGGAACTAAATCATAAATTGATTGAAATAAGCTATCGAGGATAACTCTAAATACTTTTAAGTTAAACACATTTTAAATAAGCCATGAATCAAAAAAATATGACAAGAGTAATTAGAAATATTTCTAACTGAATGATAACAATAACACAAAACAAAAATATGTGTAGAATGCAGCAAAAATAGTGCATACAGGAAAACGTTACTGTATTTGAAGAGAATATAGGTCTACAACCAGTGGCCTCAATTTTCATGTTTTACAGAGAAAGTGAAAAAAGAAGAGAAAAGTGAATGCCAGGTATGTGAAAGACAGGAAATAACATAGTAAGACAGGAACCCCAAAGTAGATAATGGGCAAATTTTAAAAATCCCAAAAGCTGTTTCTTTGAAATGATCAACTGTTAAAATCCTTCTTCGATGTCTAAGGCCATTCTGAGTGAATTCCTACCTGGCAGTTTTTCACTCACTTTGTTGTTATCTAGAATCCTCTTCCTCCCAATATCTACAAGGGTACCCATTCACCTGCTTCAGCTCTTTAATATCCTGTTAATTCTCTACATTTCACATATAGTTTCCCTAATAACCCTGTCTAAAATGACCACTATCCCCCATTCCATTTCTCTACTTATCTTCAAGGTATCTGTCACGTTACTTATATGTTAAGATATACACTTTATAAATTTATCACATTTTCTCCATTAGAAACATATTGTGAATTTTTATTCACATTTGTGTCTGTATCACATTGAAAAATGAGTGCTGGTGTTAGATAAATATTTGACAAACTAATTTAATAGTGATTATCGCTTTTATTAGTGATCATCCCCTTGTTCCTATCTGATTACTCAGAGACCATTGTGTCCTAAGTTGGGTTTTTTTTAGTGTTCATGTGGTTGTTTTTTTGTTTGTTTATTTGTTTTTTGCTAATCCTTCTACTAGATATAACATAGGTAAGATTTACATTTAACTATAAAGTATTTATTATCTACTTACTGCACCAGGAACCTACAACTGAGAATTTATCTCTTAAGTGGGATGAACTTCAAAGCTTCTTTTTGCTTGCATTATACATTCTTCCAAGCAAAGCAACATTTAAAAGAAACACATGAACAAAATTTTCCTAAATTGTTACTTCACAATACTCTCCCTTAGCCAATTGGTATTTTAACCTTGAACAAAACATAGTAAATCAATAAAGAGGCTGCACAGACTGAGGATATTCTTACCATTCCATTTCTCGTTCTCTTTCTGCACCAGCTTTGGCTGAAGACACATAACAATGGCCCTGTGCCCATGCCTAGCCAATCTCCACCTAAGTCATTCTGCCTTTTAGCACTGGCACATATTTATGTCTAAAGTATGTGATTATTTCTATATTATGTCTGTAAAATGAAGCATTGGTCTAAATATTATAATCATCTCATTAGCATCAGAACAGAGTTCTATGATAGGTTTAAAACAACAGTAAACATAGAAACTTCACAACATTAGTTCATACACAAGTGATTTGGAAATCACTACTGTGCCATAGCATAAATTAAAATCACCTGCTAGCCTTTCTTAAATTCTTTTCAACGTCTCAAAAATTTTTATTGAGAGTTCCCTCTATTTATGTCAAAAGCAAAATAAGAAGTCTATTATATTAGTTAGGAGTACAGCACCCAAATGAGTCAATTCAGATCACAGTCTTGCTACTTACTAGCTGGGTGAATGTGAGCATGATATTTGACCTCTCTGTAAAATGAGAATAAGTATTTTGTACTGTGGGACTGTCACAATAAATAAAATAGGTTAACACATGTAGAAAAATTAGAAGGATGAATGAAGTGTAGCAAACAGCACATATTAGCTAACAGTTTCATTACTATTATCAATAATATTATCATCCTGGCCAGTTGGCTCAGTGGTAGAGCATCAGCCTGGCATGTGGATGTCCTGGGTTAGATTTCCAGTCAGGGCACCCAGAAGAAGAAGCAACTATCTGCTTCTCCACCTTTCCCCTTTCTCTCTCTCTCTCTCTCTTTTCTCTCTCTCTCTCTCTCTCTTCCTCTCCCACAGCCACAGCTCGATTGGTTCAAGCAAGTCAGCCATGGGCACTGAGGATGACTTCATGGCCTCTGCCTCAAGCTCTAAAAAAAAATGGCTTGTTTGCTGAACAATATAGCAAAGGCCCCAGATGGGCAGAGCATAGCCCCCTAGTGGGTTTGCTGGATGGATCCCAGTCGGGGCACGTGTGAGAATCTGTCTCTCTGCCTCTCCTCCTCTCACTAAAATAATAATAATAATAATAATAATAATAATAATAATAATAATAATAATTGTCGGGAGCCAATCAACAACTGCTGGCTGACAAGGTCACAGCAGGAGAAGACCCACAACTGCTGGCTGACAAGGTCACAGCAGGAGAAAATCAAAAACTGCTGATTGACAAAGTCACAGCAGAGAAGACCAATGGCTGCAGGGTGACAAAGTCACTGCAGTGAAGACCAATGGCTGTGGAGTGACAAAGTCACCGCAAAGGAAAGGCACAACGATACTTCTCCCTTTGACTTTTTTGAATTAATCTGGCCTTATATCCCCCCTTTTCTGGGTGTGTGCTATTATTTGTAGCACAGGGATAAAAGTACCGTGATTTCCCTGTAGATTTGTAGTAATCTCTTTGGAAATGAGACAAAAGGTGTAAGTTCCACAGAAAAACCTGTAAGCCCCTGGAACTGGGCTCATAAACATAAGAGGCTGGCTATGATATCCCTCATAAAGGGTTAAATTTGTAGGAGAATTTCTTCTTATTAATCATGTTAGAAAGAATAAAGTTAGAACTTAACTAGTGTATGAATATAGTAAATGAATAAAGTTTAACTAGACATTAGAATCTTAGGTAAAGTGTAGTGGAGTGGTCTGTTGCGTGGCCTTGGATAGGAGTACAGCTGGCAAGTAAAGAATGTTTTGTTAAAAGACTTGTTTTGTCACTGAAGGCAGTTGCTGGGCTTTTCTCAGTAAAACATTCTCATGAGATTTTTGTATTTTCCAAGAATAAGGAGAGGAATGTAGTGGGATTCATAGCAGCAATAGCAACTAATGCTTCTGATGTTATGTTGCTACTAGCTATCTTGCAAATGCACTCTATGTATCTTTAAGTAAAAGTTACTCTTAATACTATGTTAGTTTCTTAAATAGCAAGCCTTTTGTAGTCTTGTGGGAAAAGAATTAGGACACTGCATGAACTCAAGGCCATTTGCCTGAGCAAGCGGTGGTCCTTTGCTAGTCCTTGATGATTTTGTCTGCTATCTCTCTCTGCGCCCTTGACTCACAACAACAGTAAAATAGTTATTAATTAGTACTAATCTTTTAGAAGTTTGTACCAATATTGTTATTACTATTCAAGTTATTGTATATCTATACTTTGAATAACTTACCACCTGATTTGTAGTTTATAGATATGAATTAACTGTTATCTAGAAATATGTAACCATAGTGAAACTAAAACAATGATGTATTCAAAATACCATGTGATTGTAACTTAGTGTGTGTGCATAAAAAGAAAGCTAGACCAGCATTTGCAGAGATGCCTGGCAGTAAATGCTAACCAGAGAATAAAGAGAAAGAAAAGAATTCGGCTCTCTCACTAGATTTTCGCCGACGCCGTCTCCTCCTGTGGGACCCCTGGATCCCCCCCGGGGCTGGACCCTGGCAAATAATATTGTTATTTGAGTTACAATTTTATCTGTTAAATTATATCCTTTCATTGGGGTACAAATCAGTTGTTCCCCCGTACAGCATTTCCAAATCTTCCCAGTCCTAAATAATTGTTCACACAGCACTCAGTAGTTCTTATCTATCACTTCACACTGTTATATAATTGTACCCTTTTCTGACTAGCAAATTCTTATTAAGGTTGCTTTGTGCTGTGGTTGTTATGGGGGCAAATAGATTGTTTCCAGTTTATATAACACTGGGTGACACTTCTGGGCCCTGGGAAGGAACAGACCTCACTCAGAGACTACAGATTTTGAGTGGATGTAGTTAGTGATCATATAAGCCCACAGGTGTTTCTTTCTAAGGAAAGAGGGAACAGGTGGTCTGTATATAAGACAAAATACACGTAAAGGACTTTGTCAAAGGAGGAATCGTGACAGAAACAGCCAGTCACCTAATAATTATTTATTCTCCTTTGATTTATTTAGTGACACCCAAATTTTGGGGAAGAACATTGTCTCCTGAAATATGAATGTTTTTGTCTGTCCTACTAGGAACTAGCTGTGGTTGTAATATGACTGAGTTCCACTGAATAAGTTATAATTCTGTGGGTCTTTCAAAATGGCTTTTTTAAAGGAGGAAATAAGATATTCTTTTCTTCTTTCCTTTCTGATTTCTGGCATTTGGATATAAAAGCTAGATTTTCAGCATCACTTACACCACATGAGGTCACCTTGGGACAGAAGCCAAGCATTAGGAGGGTGTAACAGCAAGACAGAGGAAGCGAGGGTCTTGAAGACAATGGAGTCACGTGTTGATTCTGGACTACTGGGGCCTCGACAGATTTTTATGTGAGAGAAAGAATTAAATTTCCATTAGTTTAATCCACTTTTCCCTACTATATTTGGCTAAATAAACACACTCTAATCCCACTGATGGATTTATCGTTCAATGCCAAGCTTAAATTCTACCTCTTCCTTCAATGCTTCTGCAATCACATAGATTAACAGGACCATTTTCATTCTAATCCGTAGCCTATTATTGTTCAAATCTTTCTGTTGGCACATAAAAAGACTCTGTGTACTGCCAGGTACTCTTTCTATACAATTCTACCCCTACATACACACTAAACTCCAACTGATCCAAGTCTGTCTGTTTTTACATCAGTCAGTCTCTTATGCAGTCTGACACTGGGCTTGACTATACTCTGTGGTAGTTGTAGGTTTTTAAAATAATTTACAAGTTGAAGGGAAACGGGCAGTTCAGGAGGAACTGACATACTGACATTGACTCCTGTTTCCCTCTCCCAAACCTCCTTCCACAGCTTCCTGGCTCCACACTCTGCAATGGTACACAGCCATGGTAAGGCATCTGCCAGTACGACCTGGGAATAGCAAGGGCTCACCCAAAAGATTGGGGGGGATATTTTTTTTAAATATCAGAAATGGAAAATGTTCAGAGATGACTTAGTTGTGATAAAAACTGTAGTTGTCTCTTTAACCTTGGAACACATACAAATATCGATCAAAACTTTAAAACTGCCTGACCTGTGGTGGCACAGTGGATAAAGCGTCGACCTGGAAATGCTGAGGTCGCTGGTTTGAAACCCTGGGCTTGCCTGGTCAAGGCACATATGGGAGTTGATGCTTCTCCCCTTCTCTTTCTCTGTCTCTTCTCTCTCTCTGTCTTTCCCTCTCCTTTCTAAAATGAATAAATAAAAAATTAAGGAAAAAAACTTTAAAACTAAATTTGATATAAATCCACCAACTTTTAGAGTAATTAGTACTAATCTGCTAATCATTTTCCTCCAACAGATTAAACTTAGAAATAAGTCTCTGAGAATGAGTTTAAAGACAGAGAACATATCTGTTCTGAATGACAAAACTATATTTATAAAATTTCATAACCTGGCTTATTTTCAAATTGTCCATACCAATGATTATATGACTGGAGCACACCATCATCCAGCCTATCAGTAACTCACTATTTTTTGAATAACTAGATATGTCTGTCACACCCTTAACTTCAAAATATATCAATATCAATATGATACAATGCTTGTCTCTGCATTTATATGATTTTATCCTCAGAACACCCATGAGAGGTAGGAAGTGCATTTATTTTTGTTAGCATACTAGAATACAGATAAGGCAGCTGAGTCTAGACACATTAGTAATATAAGCAAAATTCCTGAATATTACATCTCATCTCACATGTCGCAGAAATTAATATAAATCTTTTATTCCGATTTTCAAATTTCACTTTATTTCTGCTATACCACAAGTTGACATACTTCAACATCAACATCAATATCAATATCCAATGAGCTATAATTCTCAGACTGGGTTTTCATAATTCAGAAAGTACTCAGAAGGACTTCTGATTGTATTCCACACTACTGCTAATGAAGAGCTTCTTTTGTGGTGATAGAAATGTTCTATATTTGCACTGTCAAATGCAGTATCAACCAGAGACAAGTGGCTATTGAGCATTTGAAATGTTCCTAGTCCACTTGAGGATGAATTTTTCATTGTATTTAATTTCAACTATTTTAGATGTGTAGTTAGATAGCCACGTGTGGCCTAGTAGATACCCTAACAAGTAGCACAGTCAAAACATCATTTTTACTTAAAGAATCCTAGCTGTGTGAGTAAAGTATATAATTTTATACAAAACAATGGAATAAATCAGTTATTAACTTTAAAACCAGAACTTCCAAGCAAATTCTCACTTGTTGCTTCTTGAAATAGTCTCCAGATTCCTGAGAATTCTCCTTTGACCTTTGAGCACTTGGATTGAGATGCTTGAAAAAAGTTAAATAAAATTAGAATTAGATTTCCTATTTATAAACTTGAATTTCTAATTCTCCTAATAAATAGAAAAGACAAACTATATTCATAGATCATAGAGTTAAAGATAAATTGGGTCCAACTAAGTGAGGCCAGAGCAAAATTTATAAGATATTTAGTTCAATGACCTTATATTTTAGAAGTAGAATGTCAATGTCAGAGAAATTATTGACTTCCTTATGTGTAAATAGCTAGTAAGTTTCAAAGTCAGGTTAAGAGGTCAGCTCTCCAAACTTTCAGGGCCATAACTCTTTAAATTACCCCTAGCACTTGATTGACCTTCAGGCTTGACACACCCAGTTAAGCTTTTTATCAATACTTCTTTCAAAATAAGAAAAGGCACTTTCTGAAGTCATTCTTTTTGTTATATATTATGGCAGGTAAGTGCAGCAATAGGAACATTTAAACTGTGAAAGAACAGACACACTCAGTAAGTTGCAGGTAAGAGAATCGGCACACAAAAGTACTTTTAGTTCTATACAATAACAATGAACCATCCTAAAAGGAAATTGTTGGGCAGATAAAATGTATTATGCTCACTTTGTTAAAGAGGCCATTGCCCAGGTGATATTAATGTGTGTTGGGGTGGGCTAAAGGCAGGGAGAATCCTTGTAGCCTGGGGCTTGGTTTTGGGATTAAGCCTTTCCTACCCTTTTTGATGTAGGGCGGTACAATCCAATCATGCCTCAGAGAAGTGACTTTGTATTAGATACTTCCCTGTTTTGTATATTGGATTAAGAGTTTGGATTGCTACACTATAAAATGGGGACGAAGTGGGAGCTTGGGCTCTTGGTTCCTGAGATTAGAAGAGAGAGCAGAGGAGAGCAGAGAAAGGCCACGTGGCCTGACCTGTGGTGGCGCAGTGGATAAAGTATCAACCTGGAAATGCTGAGGTTGCCGGTTCGAAACCCTGGGCTTGCCTGGTCAAGGCACATATGGGAGTTGATGCTTCCAGCTCCTCCCCCCTGCCTCTCTCTCCTCTCTCTCTCTCCCTCTCTCCTCTATAAAATGAATAAATAAAATTAAAAAAACAAAAACAAAAACAAAAACAAAAAAACAAAAAAAAAAACAAAAAAACAACAACAAAGAAAGGCCACGTGGAGGAGGCCAGGAGAAGCAGCCAAGATGGCGGAGTGCTGAGTGAGATGCCAGTTTGTGTAGAGTTTGTATCTGGGATAAGGAAAGGAGATGGGGAACAGAGGTGAATAAGACTGGTGAGCTAGAAACCTTTGATTCTAGGAAACTCGGATAAGTCAGTAGCTTTGTGAGCACTGAATGTGACTGGGTTTTGGAGCCCAGTGTGTATTTTTACTTGCCCGCCGGGTGCAAAGCTAGAATTAAAGACTATGGCCCACCAGTTTTTGGCTCCGCTGTTTCTTTGCCGACTGTCCGAATCCAATGCGAACCTGCATGGGCCAGAAGGCTGCTGTGATAGTGGCCCTGGCCTTGGCCACTGGCTTTACAGAAATTAAGACAATCTCCTGTAAGATGGCCCCAAATAAAACAAACTACTTTGCAATAAACTTAACCAAGAAGGTTACAGAACTATAAACTGAAAACTATAAAGCACTGATGAAATACATTAGAGAAGACAGGAATGAACGGAAAGATATCTTGTGTTCATGGAATGCTAAGCTTAACATTGTTAAAATTGTAACCGTGAGTGGAAAAATTCTGCTTGACCTTTTGTCTAAAATTAAAGAAAGCAGGAATTGACCGCTCCCTACCATAAACCACTGAAAAATTTGCTTAGAACTAGTGTAACAGTAAAAATAGAAAATTCCTTCTGTCCTTTGCTTGGCTAATTTTGGCTTGCAGAACAAGAACTGGCCCACCTTGCCCCGATGTAATCATAGGTGATTGCTCTTCCGCAAGTACCTGGGGCAATCACCCTGAGAGCCCTTGCAAATTCCCTATCTCGTGACTCCTGAATTCCTGACCTGAGATAATGTATAAAACTTGCTTGCTGAAGATTGTTCGGGGCTCTTGGCCATCTCCTTGCCTTGGGCCCGCTCGCGAGTGTAATAAACTTTTTCTTCTGTTTTACCCACACACTTGGGTCTAGAGTCTTCGTGGTGCGCCCTCGGTCAACAAAAATGTCCATACTACGTAAAATGATTTATAAATTCAATGCAGTCTCTATCAAAATCCCAATAAAAATTTTTATATAAGTAAAAAATAACCTAAAATTCATATGAAACTACAAAAGACCTCAAATATTTAAATTAATCTTGAAAAAAAAATTGCTGGAGGTATCACACTTCTTGACTTCAAAATATATCACAAAGCCCAGGTAATTAAAGCAGTGTGGTCCTGGCATAAAAAGACATATAGACCCATGGAACAGAATAGAGAGCCCAGGAATACACACATACATATACAACCAACTGATCTTGAAAAGGGTACCAAGAATGCACACTGGTGAACAGAGAGTCTCTTCAATAAATAGTTTTGAGAAAACTGGATATACATTTGCAAAAAAATTTACACTGGACCCTCATCTCATACTATAGCCAAAAAAAAAATCAGTTCAACATGGGTTGAATACTTAAAGTTAAGACCTGAAATGTAAAATTTCTAGAAGAAAACATAGAATTTTTTAAGTTAGTATTGGTAATAAGATATCAAAAGTATATGCAATAACAGCAAAAATAGACAAGTGAAACTACATCAAACTTCTGTCCAGCAAAGGAAACAACAGAGTAAAAAAAAAAAACAACCTATTAGAACAGAGAAAATATTTGCAAGCCACATATCTGATAACAGTTTAAATCCAAAATATATAAGCAATTCTGCAACTCAGAAGGAAAATGAAAACCCAGTTTAAAAATAGACAAAGAGAATTTCTAAAGTCTAACAGCAACAACAACAATAAAACAATTGAAAGAGTAGGAAAAGGACTTGAATAGACACTTCTCCAAAGAAGATACGCAAGTATAATGAAAAGATGCTCAACATCATAGTCATTAGGAAAATGGAACTCAAACCGACAATGAGATGGATTTCATACCCATTAGGATGGCTACCATTAAAAACACAATAAAAGTAAATAAAAATTTTTGGCATGAGGATATGAAGAAATTGAAACCCTTATGTATTGTTGATGAAATGTAAAATGGTACAGCTATTATGAAAAACAATACAGCAATCCTTCAAAAAATTTAAAAATATAACTATCACAATCTAGGAATTCCACTATTTGTAATATACCCTGATAGCAGGGTCTTAAAGAGATATTCATACACCCATGTTGATAGCAGCAGTATTCACAATAGCTAAAACGTGGAAGCAGCCCAATTGTCCATGGATGATAAATAGATAACAAAATGTGGTATATACATAGAATGGGATATAATTCAGCCTTAAATAGAAAAGAAATTCTGACACATGCTACAACATGGATGAATGTTGGCGATATTATTCTAACTGTAATAAGCCCTCCATAAATATATAATTATATTTGCATATTCCAATTATATGATTCCAATTATATGAGGTACTTAGAGTAGTTAAAAATCATAGAGACAGAAGGAAGAATGTGACTGTCAGGGACTTGAGGGAGAGGAAAATGGGGAGTTAACAAAAATGTGAATTAAACTTACAATGGAATACTACTCAGCCTTAAAAAAGGAAGCCCTGCTATTTTTGAGGACACAGATGAACCTGAAGGCCATTATGCTGAGCGAAATAAGCCAGTGACAGGATAAGTGATTACACTTATATGAGGTGCCAAAAACAGTCAGACTCATAGAAACAGTAGAATGGGGATGGAAAAGGTAGAAATGAGGAGTTCATGGCCAAGTATAAAGTTTCAGTGAAACAAAGTAACTAAGCTCTAGAAATCTCTTGTTGTACTCCGTTGAGCCTATAGTTCAAATACGGTATTGTACACTTAAAAAATTTAGTAAGGGGTAGGATCTCATGTTAATTGGTATACCACAATAATCAATAAGTAAATATAATGTGAAAGAAAGATGATATTTTAAATGTACTCCCTACCCCTGAGAAGGAAGACCAGTGGTCCCTATAGCTCACTCAACTCATGACCTGGAACCTCCCTGCTCCCATCTGCCACTGTGGGAAGCTTAGAAGTCTCATTAGTACTCAGAGAAGACTTGGGAGACTTCCTCATGGACTATTTTACGGCATCTCTGTAGACCTATTATGAAAGGAAGTCATTATTAGCAGATGCTATCTGGCTAATTTGGAAACAGGTACCAAATTGTTTAAGTGGTTCACAGTGATCGGCATGAGACTCAGGGGCATCGTCTCAGATTCCTGAGATAATTTTCTTCCCCAGGATTAGCATAGTAGCTGTTCCTGGTATATAGGACATGAAATTCAGAGCACGCTTCATTGGGGATAGGCAGGTTTTTAAAAATGCTACTATCATCACCACAGATGTCTACCTTGTTCGTCTCATGAGAAAGAGATTGTGATCAAGCTCCTCCTTCCTTTTGATATGTAAGATTGTGGCTGCATACAAGAAGGCAGCCAATTGTTTCACCAGCCAATTGTTCCTTTGACTTCTTGTAGTAGTCTAGGTACCACTGTTTACAA
Source organism: Saccopteryx bilineata (assembly GCF_036850765.1). NCBI lineage: Eukaryota > Metazoa > Chordata > Mammalia > Chiroptera > Emballonuridae > Saccopteryx > Saccopteryx bilineata. Next base: position 142,002,707 of record NC_089495.1, read on the forward strand.
TCTCTAGTCATTAGAATACACTTAAAAATAGTCCACTTTTTTTTTATCCCCAATCTAGCTTTTCAAGCTGGTAAACCCAAATGCCCCAAATACTCATTGTTATCTGAGCTAACAGGAATGACAAGATTATGAAGTCAGACTCAAACACATCGGAGATCTTATCTAGCATCATTTTTTACTAATGATCCTAAGGATTTAGGCACCAAAGATGCTCAAACAAAGCAGAGAGTTCTGAGACATCGAGGCAGGTTCTGTCTTCCCATATCAGACCTGCTATCTCTGGTCCAGCATCCAACAGGTTCTCTAACTGAGGATGTGAAGGTGATTACCTAACACAGTGGAGAGTCTTTATGTTCGGAAACATCCCCACTTCACACCCCAAAGAGTTGTTTCACTTATGTAACTTTCTCCCAGGAGCTATGCCTCTTTGATCCTGAGTGTTTTCACAATGTTCCTTATAGGGAAGATCCTGCTGAGGGCATTGACTAGATAAAGGCTCTTTCTTTAAGAAAATACTATTAATCTATTTAACTGGAGATGCGGGGGACAGGAGACTAAACCAGGTCACATGCCTCCTTTTCTTTACCTACTCCAGGATGCACTGTCGCCAAAGGAAGTTAATGTGTCATACAATAACTCTTAATCCCTCCCTTCCAGTTACCAATAAAAGCAAGCTACATGCATTAAGATGGCTGGTATTTTTTTTTAACCAGGGATATATTTTAGAATCGCCTGAAGATAACAATAACTTTTAAAATACACCCATCAAAGTCTAACATTCAGAGATTATGGTTAGGTGGGTCTCTGATAGGGCAAGTTCCTACCCCCCTTTTTTCCCTTTAATGTGCTGCACTGACAATTGCAAAGTACCATAAAATCTATGGGATCAATCAAGACTCATCCATCTTTTGACCCCCAATATGTTCTTAATAGGTTCTCAGCTGACAAAAAGTATTACAAACCTTTTCCTGGCAGGCACTGGCTGGGGAAAGCTCGGTGAGGATTAAACTGGTCACCTTATCCAGAGCTCTAAGTGCATCCAAAACTTGAGCCCAAGTGTGAGGACACATTCTTGGGCCTTTCTTGTACAAAGACATGATCAGTATTATTCAGTGATGCACTCATTAAGTTCCAGGTAGACAGAAAATAGAAACTTCAGCTTCAGTCTAGAGTTTGCCACTCACGGGGCTATAGCTTATGACAGGGCTGCTGACAACACAGGGCCCTGTTTCCTGTGCCTCAGCCTCTGAAACAACGGAGCCACACTTGGAGAAGTAAACTGAGGAGATGTGTGACTCCTGCGCCCTCCCAGCTCCTAAAGCTGGGGTGTCACTCAGAGGAAGCATGCCCCTGTCCCTGTCCCCAGCAATAGTGCCCTGGTTCAGAGGCTTTTCCCTGTGGCAACAAATGGCTATCAATGGGAGTCTGAATCTTTCTATGGAGGAATTATCTTTATTTGCAACAGCGTGGATTAGTACAAGCCTAAAATTGCCATTAGAAGTAGCGGAGGAAGGGAGAGAGGGTGAACAGGTTCATTGAAGAAACACATTTACCTGTGGGTGGCTAGTTCGCCAGAGAAAAAATCAGAAAGCGCTCAGAGGAGAACTGGTGGGTGTCGGAACAAATCTCAAACAGTGACCTTCAGCACTAGCCTTTCAAAGGTCCACATTTGACTGGATTTGTCCATGGGACAAATTATGGCCCAGACATTGTTTGAAACAGAAAAGCAGTCACCCTGCTATTAGTCAACAGATGGGTGTGGCCAGGGAAAGAGATAGCCAAAGAGAGCCAGTCCACACCGCTGCTATCCCTTGTTATTTGTGGGCGTAGCCAATGCTGTCCTCCAAAGAGCATCATCATGGTCTTAATGCAGGTGTGGCGTATGTGGAGACTTTGCTAAAATAATCCAACCCGTTAGCAAACGAGAGCATGCAAACAACATTAACAAGCTCCTCAGGATGAAGTAGTACCCAGAGCTGCTACAATATTATCGAAAATGCCCCGTTGTTTATACTAACATGACACATGTAAAGAAACAAAAAAGTATTACATACACACACACACACACACACATGCATGTATACATACACACAAAAAGCAGGTAACAGGAATGACCTATAAAAACAACTAAATGTTGACTTTAAAAGTAAAAGACTTTAAATAGCCATTATAAGTACACAGGTGGGTAAAAGTAAGTTTGCAGGTATGGGTTGATAAAACAGAGTTTATTCTTGTATCATTTATTAATGATTGTATTATTTTCCATACAAGCTACTGTAAACTTACCTTTGCCTGCCCCTTTATACTAAGAACTGAAAGAAACCCATGATTCAAGAAGTAAATGAAGACTTATTTCTATTCCATTTGAATCAAGATATTCAGTGAGGCCTCCAGGCTACTCAGCAAAAGCAGCACTACTGTGAAATGCTCTGAGAGCCCTCCATAACTCCCCTCCAACACAGGGAGCATCCAGGCGACATCTCCAATGGAAACATCGTTACCATTTAGAAGTGCTTCTGTTGTGTCCCAGTATGTGGATACCATGTCACAGAGCCATTGCCTTCTTAGATGTCTTCCTTTTTAATTAATGGTTTTCCTTGTAAACCGATGTTTGGGCAGAAAAAAAGAATCCTGGCCTTTCTACTGAAAACCTAGCGGAGTGTCAGAGTCTAAAAGAAGAGGTCAGTAAGTATGTATTGACTTGAATACAATTGTTTCTGATACCAGCTCTTCTACATAATTTGTCTATAGTGCCGAAAGACGATACTGTTTGTGTGGGAGTGTGTGCTTGTGTTTGTGCACATGTGCACACGACTGTGTATACACAGGGATGACACTACAAGTTAATAAGTCCTCGAAGCCATAATTTCTGTCCATGGATATCTACTGTGTACATGATATTATACTAGCCATAGCTAATCTCACATGGGTCATTGTAATCTGGCTGTAATTTGACAGATTTATTTATAGTCTCAGAAATAAACAATTTTGACACACAAAGGTGATGTTAATGCTTAAATTCTGATGCATTTGTTGGAAAGACAGGTCCATTAATTGAAGCCACACTTCAAAGACATACACCAGAGCAGTCCATCAGATGCAATTAAGGACTTTAGAAAGACCAACTGAAAAGGACACAGCAGGGTAAACTCAAATTAGTCACACCAACCTTTCAGGGGTTCACTGTGACTATCTGTGAAAAATTATGGCCTATTAGAAATGAAAATGGGTAAGTTACAGAGTGAAGGAGTATTAATCAAATACTCCAAAAATGAAAGTAAAATCTCTGAGCACTAATTTCTTTACAGCATGAATAATTTAATATCCACCTCAGATTTAATTATAAGCCATGGTCAATTAACTAATTTAGCAACAATGTGTAAATAATGGATAATGTGGTTGTACTAGAAGAAACTTTAAGAATTCCTTGACTATCAAAAGAATTATACATAATGAGATTGGTTTCACAAATATTTATGAAAATGAAACAGAATATTATTATGAGAATTTAGAATATATACATATATATTTCCTTTTAACTTTATAGCTAGGGTTGAAAATGAATATAACTATGGGATTTACTTCCACATTCGGGAAAAAGTCAGAAAGTTATAAATGAATCCGTTTGTCTATGTTACATTTTTGGTATTACTACCTATAGAGGATAATGGAAGCCAATATAAAAACTTGTGATATGAATAGCACTGTTCTGAGAGCTGAGCTTTTTATTTATGAATTTATTAAATTCCTACCACAATACTTTAAGATAAATATTATTCTAATCTTTAGTTTTCACTTTGGAAACTGAGGCACGGAGAGACTAAGAACATGCCCAGCTTCACAGACTACATAGCATATCAGCTGGGTATGCTCAGAAAATCTTACTCTATAGTCTGTCCTCAAAACTGTTGGGCTTTCCATCCAGCCACTCAACAGCCTTCATTAGCAGAGGAATAATAATGAAGAAAGGATGATATGCTGATCAACATTAAGATATACATCAAGGTAGGCAGTTAGCATAATGGGCAATTATCATTCTAATGGAAAACACATCTGTCAATGTGGAAGTTTCATTATTTCTCAGGTGGAACTCCAGGCTCTTGGGAAAGATCTCTGCTTGGTTGAGTATGAATCATTGACCTCTAAGTAACTCAAGCACTACTTTCATTATTCCTTCATGCCTCGCAGATATTAGTAATGTGGCGACTGAAACAAGAAATGGTTTAAAAAGTTAGTAGGCTGAAATTTGAATGCTGGCTTTATCACACTTCGGAGGAACCATCTCATCTCTCTGTGTGTTTCCATCTTATTCTACTAAGTGGAGATGATGATGCCTAATTAAGAATAACAAAATTATATAAATATCATATGTAATTCTGCCAAATATGGGTCGGCTGGTATACGTTTTAGTTTGTTGTTCAATATAGTTAGGTTTTCTTCTCATGCAGTAGACATATTTGAGGAAGATAAGCACTCAATATTATTGCTTTGCTCTTTAAATATTACAATTATGAGAAGTAATAAAATGTGATTATTTGCTGTAATTGGACAGGACAGTTGTAGTTGACTTTTTAATACTTTCGATTTTCAGTATAGATTTTCTTCCATAATTTACACAGTAAGTTAGAATGAGTAAAAAGAGGCTTCTCTGTGTTAGTTTAGTGTTTAGGCTTCTTAAATAGGTACTTAATCAGAAAAAATCAGTGAGTTGCTACTGAAAAAAAAAGAAGTAAATGCTTATTAAATGCTTATTTGAATCAAAGTTTTGAAGCAGAATTTAGTTAATTTGCAAGTTAATTATTTTCCTCATCTATGGTACTCCACAGGGCACTTGATAACCAAGAGCACAGTCTTTTGTATAATAGAAACTTTTTTGGTCCTTAATAAGTAAATATATATATATATATCTTTATGCTCTCAATATAACTGTAGCTAGGAGCAGTTTGCCCAGCTCTGTCCCTCTAATAACTTGCATCTGAATAAACTAATCCCAACACGAGTCTCAGTAGCATTGCTCTGTCCTAGGGGAATGCTTAGCAAGAAGGCTCCTGATTTCCTGCTCAGAACATCTGTCTTCGCCATACAGTAAAATTACAAGGCTTCTAAAGAACTGTGCTATTTGTTAGATTAAATGTCTCCATCACTGTGTAGTCCTTTACCTGATGCTTTTGCTAGGATGGTAAAAAAATAAAAATTTAAACACCATTTATATCACCATAAAAGCATTCTACCTTGGGAAACACCATGTATAGAATGGACCGTTGTTCAAGTAAATTCAATTAAAAACTCACACACACACACACACACACACACAGATATAGATATTAATGTAACTACACAGGGAGAATAAAAATTACAAGTATCTGTTCATGCTTCTACAAAATGTGTTTTTGATTTTTGCCTTTTCCCAAAAGGGAAATTACTAATATTCAGGTCGATAGTTCTATACAACAAAAAACCTAATTAGACTCAGGTACATGCTACTAAAGTGGTTCATACCAACAGAGCCCAAAACTGGTATAAATCAGTCTAAACTAGAACTCAATAATGTGGGCTTTGGAATGGGAACTATTGGGTAAATTTCACATTGTCATACAGTAAATGTTTAAACTTCACAACTTATTCAACTTGAATAAATCTTAACTTCATGATGTACAAAATGAGCATAATGATATCAAAGCGTTTGCTGTAAAAATAGATTAGATGGGTATGTTGTTTGGTCTTAAAATGAAGGAAAATAGAAAACCTCTTTTAAGGTTATAGCATTTTAACAAACTGGGACAGAATGGGCTTTAAAGAACATCAAGAAGGACTTTAAAGAGAAAAAAACATATTAACAAGGGTTACAAGAAAGGACTAGGGTGTATTTATGCAACATAAAAAGAATTAAATTAGGCGACATAGTAGAATGCCTAAATAGAGACTTAATAAAACTTGTGATACATTTTTTTCTATCAGTTACCATGTGCTGTATTAAAATTTTCTCTATGATTACATATTTTCCCATTTATTATTCAAATTCTCTTTTGTTTTGTATATTTTAGGCTGTTTTTAGAAACATATTTTAGAGCTTATATATCATCTCTGTTAGTTTAACTCTATTATTGTTACTTTACACTAGCAATAGTTTTTTCAATTACTTTATTTTTTAATATATATAGAACAATAAATTTAAGAAGGATTAAAATTATATGGGATGTTGTCTGGAAAAAATGAAGTTAAACTAAAAGTCGGTATTGGAAAGATATCTGAAAAACTCCCAAACACTTGAAAAATAAACTCCATACTCAAGCAACCCATGAGTCAAAGATGTAATTACAAATGTAAGTTATAAAAATCAATTCTATTTCTACATATTGGCAAATAAAAAAAGAAATTAAAATTTTAGATATAATAAATAGCATAAAATGAAAAACAAGCCTGACCAGGCGTTGCGCAGTGGATAGAGCATTGGGCTGGGATGCAGAGGACCCAGGTTAGAAACCCTGAGGTCGCCAGCTTGAGTGTGGGCTCATCTGTTTCGAGCAAGGTTCACCAGCTTGAGCCCAAGGTTACTCGTTCTGCTGTAGCCCCCTAGTAAAGGCACATATGAGAAAGCAATCAATGAACAACTAAGGAGACTAAGGAACCGCAACAAAGAATTGATGCTTCTCATCTCTCTCCCTTCCTGTCTATCTGCCTCTATTTGTCCCTCTCTCTGTTTCTGTCACACACACACACAAAAAAAGATGAATATACAGAAAAGAAAATATGTTCATGTTATATGCAATAAAAAGTATAAATATGGAGGGAAACTTGACTTGAGGTGGTGAACACACAATGCATTATACAGATGATGTATTATAGAATCATATACCTGAAACTTGTATAATTTTATGAACAAATGTCACCCCAATAAATTCAATAAAAATTAAAACAAAAAATATATGAAAATTATAAATAATTACTGATAGGCCTAAATAAATTTAACAATAAACTAAGTTTCCTTAGATCAACAGTTTCAATATGGTGAGGTTAAATCTCCCCAAACTAATCTTTATATTATCATTTTAATTAAAATCTTAGCAGTCTTCTTTGTGAAATTTATGTAGATAAGCAAAAAGCTGTATGAGCCAAAATAGTTTATAAGACAAGAACAAAGTTAGAGAACTCATACTACCTAATTTTAAGACTTATTATAATTATATAGTATCAGCATAAGCATTAATATAAAGATTAATAAAACTGGAAAATAGGCCCTGGCTGATTGGCTCAGTGGTAGAGCATCAGCCCCGCATGTGGATGTCCCAGGTTTGATTCACGGTCAGGGCACACAGGAGAAACCCCCATCTGCTTCTCCAACCCTCTCCCTTTTGCTTCTCTCTCTCTCTCTCTCTCTCTCTCTCTCTCTCTCTCTCTCTTCCCTTTCTGCAGCCATAACTTGATTGGAGTGAGTTGGCCCCAGGTGCTGAGGGTGGCTCTATGGCCTCTGCTTCAGACGCTAAGAAGAAAGCTCAGTTGCTGAGCATCAGAGCAAAGCCCCAGTTGGGCAGAGCATCGCCCCTTTAGTGGGCTTGCCAGGTGGATCGCGGTCAGGACACATGTGGGAGTCTGTCTCTGCCTCCCTCCTCACACTGAATTTAAAATAAATAAATAAATAAATAAATAAATAAATAAATGACTGGAAAATGGATGCTGAGATAAATCCACATATATATGACCTATTGATTTTTCAAAGGGTTGGTATAGGTAGGACTTTCAACAAATGTGATGAGATGAGGCTACATTTATTTGGAGTTCAAAGATCTAAAATAATATAGAGCCCATTCTTTGAAAATAATAAAATTACACCAAATAGCTCTATATTATAATTCAATGTTTTAATATTAAACACATAATTCTAAATGACCTTTGGTCAGCGAAAAATATCTTAATTGGAATTAAAATATTAGTTTCAACCTTGATATAAGTCCTCTGGAAATGATATGGAGAAGTATTATGAGGGAAAACATTTTAAGCAAAGTCTGACTTGAGAAAAAGGGATTTTTTCCTTAAGACTCTTACTGAATTAAAAAAGAGTCTTGGATCTACAGGCATTTCATGAAACTGTCATGAGTAGCTTTCCTCTTGATTGACACTAAAGGTTAAGAGGTTAGAATGAGGACGCCCTCTCTGGAAAGAGAGAGCTTCCTCTCCTAGTTTCCAAAGGCATTTGATGGATGTATGAGAGCATACCGGATCACCCTTCCTTCAGCTGACAATTACGACTCTAGCATACTTAGTAGGAGTTGAGACTGTTTTTCACGTGAATATGTTGTCTACTCTGTAACCTACAGCAGTTCACTTAACCAATCTGTATTTCAGTTTCTCCTTCCATCTAAAATTAGGATAATGGATCTGTGTGCTCTAGAACAGTGGTCCCCAATCCCTGGGCCATGGACTGGTATCAGTTCGTGGGTCAATTGGTACCAGTCCACAGAGAAAGAATAAATAACTTACATTATTTCCATTTTATTTATATTTAAGTTGAACGATGTTTTATTTTTAAAAAATGACCAGATTCCCTCTGATACATCCATCCAAGACTCACTCTTGACGCTTGTCTTGTAAGTTTGACAATTACATTTTAAAATACCACAGTTTTTACATCGGTCGCATAATTTTACTTTGTGCATTTATCTGTCCCACTCTAAAGGCCGGTCCGTGAAAACATTTTCTGACATTAAACCGGTCCGTGGCCCAAGAAAGGTTGGGGACCACTGCTCTAGAAGGTTATGTCTAAGTGAAATGACACAGGAGATGTGAAAAGACTTGGAGGCCTCAGAGAAAAACTATTACATACAAAAGTTCTAATCATAAGGTAGTTCTATTTTCAGTTTTTTGAGGAACCACCATACTTTCTTTCATAATGGTTGTACTACTTTACATTCCCACCAACAGTTCACAGTGGCCAGGACATGGAAACAACCAAAAAGCCCATCAATAGATGACTGGATAAAGAAGATGTGGCACATATACACTATGGAATACTACTCAGCCATAAGAAATGATGACATCAGAACATTTACAGCAAAATGGTGGGATCTTGATAACATGATACGAAGCGAAATAAGTAAATCAGAAAAAAACAGGAACTGCATTATTCCATACGTAGGTGGGACATAAAAGTGAAACTAAGAGACATTGATAAGAGTGTGGTGGTTACGGGGGGAGGGAGGAATGGAAGAGGGAAAGGGGGTGGGGAGGGGCACAAAGAAAACAAGATAGAAGGTGACAGAGGACAATCTGACTTTGGGTGGTGGGTATGCAACATAATTGAACGACAAGATAACCTGGACTTGTTATCTTTGAATATATGTATCCTGATTTATTGATGTCACCCCATTAAAAAAATAAAATTATTAAAAAAAAAAGTTCTAATCATTTGTATTTGTATTTGTGAAGTATATGTATAAATGTAAGTTAAGGCAATGAGCTTCTGTTGTAAAGAGTACAATGAATTAATAGAAATCAAAGCCACTCTGTTTTTGTTCTTCCATTGCCTGAAAACAAAATCTCTAGACACTAAAAAAAAACAAACCCAAAAAACAAAAAAGTCCATTTTACACTAATAATGAAGGTAGAGAAGCCAGCCTGCTAAGGGCTGTATGAAGAGATTTTAAAGTTCTATAGGGACCTTTATATATTGTATTTTGTAAAATATCTATATATGTACATTTTAACTATATACTTACATACAATTTTATATGAAACATTAATATTACTATATGGAAAATAAAACTAGATGATAAAGATTATTATAATTATTATTTTTGCACTGGTAGAAAAATGTCTACAAAATATAATATAAGGGAAGGATTTAGTGAGTTGGTCAGGATTCACCACTAGCACAGAGCCCCTAACTCAGTACACAGCAGTTCATAGATGCTCACTATGTATCTGTTCAAGAATGAATAAATAAATAAACTCTCGTTATTAACCGAACAGTTGTTAACAATAACTCTTAGGACAAGTTGAAATTCCAAAAATTCTATGCAAAGAAGATGCACTTACTAAAAGGTATTTGACTAAGTATGCTCTAAATTTCCTACTTAATGGTTACAGGTTCTAATGCAGATACATAAATAGGTAATCAAGTAAAGAGAGAAGGAGAAGAGTAAAACATGAGCCAAAAGAAATCATATCAGTTCCATTGGGTCAAGAGGTAAAAACATATTCTAGAACAATATTCTTAGAAAACATTACTATTGCCACAAACAATCAAAATTCCAGTTTAACCTTCAACACTAGTGTATCCATGTCTCCAAGCTTAGAAAAATGATGACTGGGTACAGCCCTGTTTAGTTTTGTTCCCTCTGAAATATGCTTATTTTTTGGAGGAGTCATGCTGATAACAGAGACTTGTATTAGAGCAATGGTAGTGCTATGCAAAAGTGTATGAGGCAAACATATATAAGTAAATCCTGAAATAAACTGTATTTTCAGTCACTGATATGCAGAGAAAAAGAAACATTTCTGAATGAGAAGTTGACACATTTTCACCATGTTTCTTTTCTTCTTTCTATAAAATTGGAAAAAACAAAACTGGCAGAAGATTCTTTTCATCTTTTATAAATTTCATTAGAAATTCTAACAGGCTTTTTTACATGATTCACTGGAAATGTGGAAAGTCAGTGTGCAGAAGATTTAGACTTGGGCTGTAGCCTTTGTTCTTTCAACACAACTTTTCAAAATATTCCTTTCATATTAAACTAAGAATATAGCTTAACTCTTTAAAATGATATTTTATGTATATTTAATGTCCTTTACTGAAAGCCAAAACACCTTCCTTCCAAACTGTTTATCCTCCCCTCCTTTGTCTTGTTTTCTTTTCATAAAGTAACACATACCTCTCCACATGTCGACTGAATAATCCTATCACATGTACATCTTTGTCACTAAACATAATCCCATGGTCTCCTTATTCACAGAGAAATTTTTAAGAAATTACATCTCACTGATAAAAGTCTCAGGCCCCAATAAATTTTAAAAATCACACTTTGAATAAGGCTTCACTTAGAATCATATAAGAGCCATTGCATAACTCTCTGATAGAAAAAATTTGTAGGCTATCTCATCATTTAATTTTTGTATTTGTAAGATCTACTGTATAAATATCATAATTCAATAAAATCATTTAATCACTAGGCTATAAAATAACTTAGGAAATCTGGGAATGATTTATTTTTGTTGTAATGTTCATTAATATAAAGGTGTATTATTAGACAATAGAATACAGATGTTGCTACAATTTGGTAATGGCAATGAGAAAAATATGGTCCTACCTTCTCTTCACACTCTGGAAAAGAAGATATGCCTATATGTATAATAGCACTGTTAAGACTAAAATACTATTTATAGGGGTTGAAAAGTGGACAGTAGAATACTACTAAAACTTTGTGTTTGACTTAAAGTCAGAACATTACAAAACAGACACTCCATTCACTATATATGCCTACAGAATTAATTCTTTAGTTAACTATAAAATTTAAAACTACGTTGAAGCTATATATCCTCCTAGGTAATTACATAATTTTAACAGATTTACAAATTATAAATAAAAAACAGTGATTATATATATACTACATTTACAGCCACTGTAATACTTAACTGTAAATTGTATCTTTATGTATGGGCGTGTGTGTATGTCCTAATTCTTCTTAGTTTTAAAATTTAGATGGCATATAGAAATACAATAACACAAAAATAAATATTAAGAATATTGTAGGGGAAAGACTGAAAAGGCTAATATAATGATAACATGCATAAATGAATGTCATAATGATATTAACCAGTACAAAGGTAAGGTATAAATGATGTCAAATTCTCTAATAACCACATTAAAATGTCGTTATCATTAAAAAAAATAACTGCTATGTCTTAAAGAAAAACAAGATAGAATAAAACAAACAAGATTTTTAGTTCAGAAAAGGCATAATTATACTTTCATAATGCACATAGATTATTTCATACAAACACCAAATGATAAATTATACCAATTTCATTGATACAGATATACTTGTATAGACAAATGAAAGATTTCCTGGCTGATGACTTATGCCATAAGTAGAAAATATATGCTCATACAGCCAATCATTCATTCAAGAGAGATAAAAAATGCCTACCAGGGTGCCGGATGCTTCTCCTCGCACTGAAGGTATAGCGTTTGGCTCTCATAGCTCTTCCATTCTAGTGGGAAAAGCAGTCAAGAAACAATCAAACCATCTTATGTCAGCTGCTAAGAGAAACCCATGAGGGAGAATTAATCAGGTTACAGCTAGTGCTCGCCTTACGACCATGATTGGTTCCGACAGACTGGTCGTAATACGATTTGGTCTTAAGTTGAGTAGGCTATATGTACAGTACAAATATTGATTGACTTACAACCTATGCAACTTACGACCATTCGACTTTATAACACAATCGCTAGCCACGACTGCTCCGTGTCTGGCAGCGCAAGTGTTGCCCAGCTGGGCGAACGACAGTGCGGACCAGCTTCCAGCAGCACTACCATCTCCGCGTGCACCATTTCAACTGTTATCTCAGAGTCAGTACAGCAATTTGTGTTTTGTGTCTTGGATATTTTTCATCAAACCCCTCCCAAGATGTCTACCAAGAGGAAATTGTCTTTGTAAATATTAAACCAGTTGTACTGGTAATGCAGTGTTTTACTTAAACCTGATGAATATAAAAATAAGAAACAAAATGGTGTAGAAATGATACAAATGGCATAAAATGAACAAAAAAATTATGATATATAACAATAATGAAAGAAAATTATGATAAAATGTGACCTAAAGATTTTTATAACATCATTTCACAGTACTGTACATATAGCCTACTCAACTTACGACCAAATCATGTTATGACCGGTCTGTCAGAACCAATTGTGGTAGTAAGTTGAGCACTAGCTGTACTGTGAATGATGAGTTAAAAGCTCTTGGGTGACATTTTGACGATCTCAATTAAAGATGAAGATCCATGATACCACAATTTTCAACCTAGAAAATGCCTATGTATATGTAAGAACAAACATAGACAAGTGTTAATAGTACCACTGTTTATAGGGTATATTCATACAATAGATTTTAAGCTACACTTTTTTTATCATGGATAAATCTCAAAAACAAATACTGAGCACATGATATATTGGATCTATCCAGGCCTCTCTGGTGAACTGTCCTTAGCAGGGATTAAGTCGCCTGGCTGCTGTCCTGGAAGGCCAGGGGATGGAGAATTAGACAGCAAGGAAACAGGGGCCCATCAGGGACAAGGTCAAACAAAAAATTTAATATAATTTTGTATAATAATATTTAACTTTTCTTCTGTGAATTCCTTTCATATAATCAGCCCATTTCTAAATTAGGATTTTAGTGCTTTATAATGATTCTATGCATTTGTATCCTTTTCTTCCCCTGAAACTTGATTGGTATTGGAAAGGCTCTCTCCATACTAAAACCAATTCAACATTCTCTTAATTTTTCTGAATTTATTTTTATTTAATTTTTATATGTAGCTCTTCAGGATATTTGAAATTATATTTGATATAAAGTGTGCAACAGACCCAAATATTTACATTTTTGCTAAATAGGTAATTTCCTTCCCCTACTGACTTAATATGAAGCAAGACACACAATACGGAATAGTTGGTACAGACTTGGCCTTCTCAGAAATCACGGCTAGAACAATTTACATATCTTCTGTATACATCCTCACACAAACAGAAGCCATCCACCTTTTAAAATTATAATAAGATTCTGTTTTCTTACCAGAGGAACATTTTTCTACAGAGTGCCAACATTTAGAACATTTCCGATGAAAAGACAGCAACAAAGTTCTTTTCAAAGGAGATTCAGTTTTCAAATGATCAGCACACTCACAAAGCTTTCTTTAAATTCGTATATCAGAACAGTTGCAAATTGCTACATGGCATGAACCCTTGTCGTCGTAGAAGGAGATCATTAAGAAGCCGGTGGTAGCGCTGAAGGGAGAGGAGGAGCCAAATGCCGAATTCAAAGGATAAAATGTCCTGAATTCTCCCTCTAAAGACGTGCACGTCAAACCTCTCGGCTCCTACTTCGTTCCATCAGTTGGTCTGATAATTTTTCTAGCATTATTATCACCCCGTGTGAACTGTTGTGGTTTAAGGCTGCCACCAATATTAAGTAAAGGCCTCTTCCCTACACATCTGTGTTTCATTACTTTTCCCTGGGATAAAGAATTTTGGAGGGTTTTTTTTTTTTTCAAGACTATAGACCTCCCTTTACTCATCTCCAGCAATACTGACCACAGTTATTTGGTTGTTTAATAATTTGAACAATAATTTGGGAAAAATTGACACCTTTCTAACTGCCTTCCAGGTTAGGATATAATTCTATGTAGTCTTTTTTTGAACTGAGTCTCAAAAAGTGTCTGTCCCAGTCTTCCAAGTTATCTTTGTACTTAGTAATTGCTATTGGCAGTTGGAGATATTCAGTATATATTTTGCCTTTTATATACATACTTTTACTATTACAAAAGCAAATAATTTTCATTGTAAAATGTTACAAAATCCAAAAATATGTATCATTCCATTTCAAATAAAACCACCACAATCACTTTGAATTTAACACTTTCAAGTATTAAATATTTTTGTTTCATATTTTTAGCAATTACAAATAAAAATGTTGAAAACATTTATTTAAGCCTATATTCATTTCCTTAATTTCTTATTTGTATTCCCAAAATATGGAATTATTAATCTAAAAGATATTTATATGTAAATATTTATATACCTATTTATAGCTCTTGTTATATATATAATATTTCCAAAATATCCATTATACCAGTGAATGAGTGTGCAATTTCCTTGATTTTATCTTAGTCCAATCATTATCCTATTAAAATATTTTTTTGTCAATCCATAGTAGAAATTGATAAATTATTCTAATTTGAATTTTCTTAATTAATTAGATCAAGTATATATTAACAATATTGATTTTCTATTTATCCTTTTTGTTTCTAAAATTTCCAATATATATGTAGAAATAGGGAACTATGTAGCTTTTAAAGGATTCAAAGGGCACTCAATGGGAAGGTTCATATAGAAGAAACCTAATTCACCTACTTAGGCAAATGTCTTATCAGTTTATGCCACACAGAGTTGGGGGTTCAGGGACCCAGCCGACCAAGGGTGACAAACTGTGAAGCAGTCGATCCCCACTCGTAGGAACTGCTGCTCCTCCTCCAAAGCTTACAGTCTCAATGTCATTTGCACATTTTTAATTCCATGGGAAAGGTCCATTTTTGCTCACAGTGATTTAAACATCTGCTTTATTTATTTGTTTGTTTATTTTGAAAAGTTCCTGTGCAGGTAAATTTTACAACAAGGATTCTGTAATAAAATCTGAGGGGATTAATTGCCAATTATAGTCTGATTTTCCTTTCACTCCAGCATGGGAATCAGAGAGACAAGGTTGAGGAGCCTGGCTTGTTCAATTTAAGACGTGGAAGAAATCTAATTCGTCCAGGGGAAAGGCCAGAGACAACCTTGTCAGGGACACAGTTTATTTTTCCAAAAAAGTGTGCGTCATCAGTACAGAATGGTTGCGTCACAATAAGAATGAATGCACCGGGCTAGAATTTCGGGGGCTCTGAGTCCTTCCTCCTCTGAATTACTCTCCCAGGCTTCTTTACCAATCAGGAGGTTTAATCTTCCTCCACTAAATCGATTCATTTCCTCACAGGAATCATGTTTCATTACACAGAGAATTGTACATATTTATCTCTTTAGTGTTATGTCCAATGACACTATTCATAATCACAACAAGATTTTCATGATAGAAAGTAGTTCTAGAGCTGACCTTGTCCTCCCACCTCAGTTTGCAGATACCAAGAGAAACATTGACTGGAGTGTGTTGAGATGGGGCTTGCTGACATGCCTGTCTTCCACAATCAATGCCGGTGTGACTCAGAAAGGACTGAGACATACTCATCTGTATGTCCCCAAGGCCTGACATGACACCTGCCACCCACCTAGAATGTGTTATTAAATACCTACCAAATAGGCGACTTTCTAAAACTTGACTATCACTTCCTGGGCAATATCAAACTTAGAGTAGTATAAGAGAAAATATTCTATTTCTATTACAAAACCAATTGCTGTTCATTGTAAGAAAAGATTGCAAGGCACTGAATGTATAAGTATTTAAATGTAATAGAAATATGTAATAATCTCGCTTCTCCTAGAAAACTACTGAGACCACCTTGAAATATCATTCGGTATAATGTTGCCAAGAAAATACTCCCCGTTGGTGCGATCTTCATGATTCCACTGTCTTCTTCCCTGTGGATATGAAAATGGGAAACAGAACTCCCTTGCATGGTCTGATGCTGAAGGCTCATTCACATTTGAAATTTCTACATACATCAAAAATACATGAAATTACAGTAAGTGAAAATAAGAGGAGGAGGTTGAAATTAATATGCAGATTCATTCATCTCATGTAATGACTGACTTGCAAGTAAAATGGCAGACAATGCTGGGAAAACGTGACTGATTAATCAGCAGATCAATGCATAGTGAGGTCACATACCACAGCTTTACTTATCTTGTTAAGAGGACCTTAATGTCAGTCCTTTTTAAATGCATAGGCAATATTGATACAGGAATACTCATTTATTCAATTAATGTTAACTGAGCACCTACTATGTGCCAAAGATTAAATGAGGATATGGAGATAAGAAGTATATAAAGCACACTAATAACATCAAGAATGCCAGAGTATTTGTGGGGCAGATAAGCATATAAAAATATGATGATGGCCCTGGATGGTTGGCTCAGTGGTACAGCATCAGACTAGTGTGTGTGGATGTCCCAGGTTCGATGCCTGGTCAGGGCACACAGGAGAAATGACCATCTACTTCTCCACCCCTCCCTATTCTCTCTCTTTCTCTCTCTCTCCTTTCTCTCTCTTTAACACTCCCATAGCCATGACTCTAATGCAAGGGTGGGGAACCTTTTTGGCTGAGAGAGCCATGAACGCCACATATTTTAAAACGTAATTCCCGTGAGAGCCATACAACTACCTGTGTACGTTATACATTATCCAATAAAAATTTGGTGTTGTCCCGGAAGACAGCTGTGATTGGCTCCAGCCACCCACAACCATGAACATGAGTGGTAGGAAATAAATGGATTGTAATACATGAGAATGTTTTATATTTTTAACGTTATTATTTTTTTTATTAAAGATTTGTCTGTGAGCCAGATGCAGCCATCAAAAGAGTCACATCTTGCTTGTGAGCCATAGGTTCCTGACCCCTGCTCTAATGGTTTGAGTAAGTTGGCCAGGGTTGTTGAGGATGGCTCCATAGCCTCACTAGGTGTTAAAATGACTCAGTTACTGAGCAATGGAGCAGCGGCCCCAGTTGGGCAGAACATCGCTCCATAAGGGGTTTGCTAGGTGGATCCCGGTCGGGGCTCATGCAGGAGTCTGTCTCTGCCTCTCCACCTTATATTTAATAATAATAATAATAATAATAATAATATGATTACATAGTATCTGATAAGTACTGAAATAGCCAAAAATACTTGATATTATGGCAGATTGAGTACCTCAGCTAAGTCTTCCCAGAAGCATGGATGATGCCTAATCAAATATTATAGGAAGGAAAATAACTGTTATTAAATCATAAGTGGTTCTGCATAATATGCTCACACTCTGGGAGATAGTAATATTTATTTGTGGAATTAAAACAAATTTTTAAAAAATCACAACTAGACCAAAAGTCTGTTAAGTTGTATTCAAACAAAATCTCTAGTCCTAGCTATGTGACCTTGAATATGTTACCTGGACTCTAAGCCCTTGTTTCTTCAACAAGCAAATGTAGATAATAATGTACATCTCATAAGGTTTGGAGAATTGAAAAAAATATCAAATGTAAAAATTACTGACATATTTCTTTCACTGGAAATATAATAACACTTGAATAAAACTTAGATTAATTTGAAACATAAAACAGAATGTTGGATACAACAGATTTTAAGGCATGTACTCTCTTCTAAGTACACATAGACTAAGTAAAATGACATATACTGATACAACAAAAAATATAATAGAGCATATAACATAACTTCAACATAAATATATTTAAAATATAACATGTAATATAATTTAATATCAAGTACATAGTGTAATACATATTTAATAAAATACAATTTATCTTACATAATTGAATGCTGCCATTTAGTACTAAAGATATTACTGAAAAAATACAATAATGTCAACAGCATTAAAGTCAAGAAAAGTATTTGCTAACATTTATTGAGAAGTTAGTGTACACCAGATACTGAACTTGGGAACTTTATATTCTATTTTTGTTTATTGATATTGATGTTCAGGGAATTGAAAATACAAGTCCAAAAACCTATAGCTATTAAATGACAGAGCCAGGACTAAACTCCAGGCCAGACACTTAAACTATTGTATCAGGTGTTTTCAGAAATAAATGGAATAAGTAAATCACAACTGACTGGTGGAAGAGCTAGACTTCTGTCCTGGAATTTAAGGAAAATGGTTCCCTCCCAACCTCCCTGATTGCCTTTGTCCTTCCCTCCCTCCTTTCCTTTTTCTCTCTTTCTCTTTCCCTTCCTTCCTTTCTTCCTCTTTTCCTTCCTAAACACAATGTCACTGATCATAGTCTAAGGCTGTGATTTATAAAATTTTTGAGCATATATTTTGTTCAAAATATAATCTGGGATCAAAATATCAGAAACCAAAAATTATGGTGAGACAAATGAGGTTCTGTAGGGGGGAATGGCACATTTGAGGAGGTACAAAAACTCTGTAATCAAAATAATAATTTAATGAAATATTTAAAATATAAAAAATAGTAAATTCATAATCCATGATGAACAAATTATTAAAATTTTGAAAAAAGGCAGGATCCAATCTTGTGTTTGCAGGAGTTTACCTCACTAACCTTCCTAATGCCAACCATGGTTCCAAGAAAACTTTATTTACAAGACAGATGGCCAGACTGTTGGCTATGGTTTGCCTACTTGATTTTTTAAAAATTGTATTAGATATTATTTATATCAATAACTGAGTTTTTTGACATCTCCTTCCATATTTGTGCCCAAGGCAAGTACCTCACTCAGCATACTCTAGTCACTTGTCAGAATGCAGTGTTTTTGGTTAAAGTGAGGTTCAGGGACACAAAAGGTTTTTGAGTGGAATGTGATTGGCCATATGCCTCCCCTATCTCACCTCCTGTTATCACCACAGCAACCAGCAGCATCTGGGGTTCTCAGACACTAAGGAAATTCAGGGAAACCACCCAGACTGGGGACATGGAGCTCTTTCATATAGAATTTGAATCCCTAATTAGGAAAAAAAAAGTTTTCTTATGTTTCCAGGATTTAGTGCCTGTATTACTCCTCTACAATATGGCAGAGATGGAATTTAAACAGAAGCTAAATATTTATTTTTTACATACATCTTGAATCTTAAATTTCAGTATTTTCCCCCCTTTGCTCCCTCTGATTTTGTTTGTTTATTTATTTATTTATTTATTTTTGGCCATGATTTTGTTTTACATTTCAAATTTGAAACAATAACTGGTGTGTTTGTGTGTGTTTTTGTGTTTCTGAAGCTAAGATTTATTGAGTTTCCTTCCTCGGGTTGATTTCTAATTGTTAAAGCTTAAAGGATATCGGATTCACAAGTGCATCTTTTCCTCAAAAACTCCCTTCCTGAGAAGAAAGAAGCAGCAGCAGCAGCTCCAAGAGCGTGTGTTTCCCGGGAATCCTTGTGAATGTTTATCCTTCACACTCATCAGAAGACAGATCTTTTCTTCCTCTCTCTGGGATGGGCTGACACTCTCACTTTCCTTCTGTTTAATAGGTGTTGCCACACATATGATGTGTAATTTTTGGTGTGTTGACACACATCAGCCCACTCTTGATACAAACAGGCCATCTCCTTTCCTACCACTGCCTCACACACGTGCACCCAGAGACGGCTGCAAAGATGAGATAGATCTTTAGTTAAAACACTCTCCATGTGTTTTTTCTTTTTCTAGATGTGGTTTTCTTGACCAACAGTTACCAATTATCACTGTTCCTAAAACCTCCAAAATTCCAATTTTGGACTCTTGGCAGCACAATAACCATAATTAGGATATGTCCCCCCATTCATCCTTTTAAGGGTCCTGTTACAGGAAAATGATACCCACTGCTCTTTCTTTCTTAATTTTTATTAAATTTATTGAGCAGACATTAATTAGTTAATGAAATCATACAAGTTTCAGGTATAGAATTCTATAATATATCATCTGCATATTATATTGTGTGTTCTGCATTCCAAGTCGAGTCTCCTTCCATCACCTCTATTTTGCTTGTTAGTTTATTTTGGTCATTAAATTCCACATATAAGTATAGTACTTGTCTTTCTCTGACTGGCTTATTTCACTTAGCATAATAACCTCCAGGTCCATCCATGCTGTCACAAAAGGTAAGATTTCCTTCTTCTTTATGGCCAAGTAGTATTCCATTGTGCAATGTACCACAGCATTTTTTTATCCACCCATCTATTGATGGGAACTTGGGCTACTTTTAAATATTGGCTATTATAAATAACACTGTAATTAACACCGGGGTGCATATATTCTTTCAAATAACTGTCTTGGGGTTCTTTGGGAATATTCTCTGAAGTGGAATCACTGAGTCATAAGGCAGTTCCATTTTTAATTTTTTGAGGAAACTCCATACTGTTTTCTGCAGTGGCTGCACCAATCTGCATTCCCACCAACAGTCTCTGAGGATTCCCTTTTTTCTACATCCTTGCAAACACTTGTTGTTTATTGATTTATTGATGATAGTCATTCTGACAGGTGTAAGGTGATATGTCATTGTGGTTGTTATTTTGAATTTCTCTGATAATTAGCGAATTTGAGCATTGGATGGCCAATAGATATGTGAAAAGATGCTCAAAGTTTCTA
Organism: Saccopteryx bilineata; assembly: GCF_036850765.1. Classification (NCBI taxonomy): domain Eukaryota; kingdom Metazoa; phylum Chordata; class Mammalia; order Chiroptera; family Emballonuridae; genus Saccopteryx; species Saccopteryx bilineata. Next base: position 142,023,707 of record NC_089495.1, read on the forward strand.
CCCAGTGTTCTTAAACAGAGCTGGGATAATTTGGGAAACTTTTGTTTTCAATGTATTATGGACCACATATTATTTCAATTTTGTGTGTTATTTGGGAACTTCTTTTTTTCTGAATCAAAAATCAGACTGCTAAATTTCTAACATAGAGCACCAAAAGTCTGAACACATCTAACAACATAAGTAGAAGGGATACTCTAGTTCGATGTTTCTAAAAGTACGTAGAGGAATACAATCTGTATTCTCATTTAACTCTTCAAAGCTCTGTAAAATTAGACAATTTTCTCAGGATAAAAAAATGTCCTGAGATGTTAATTATACTTCTCACAAAGGGTGATTATGATTACCAATTAGGATCACAAACATGATTGGAGGACTGAACCAGTACTGATTGGGACTATTTAATTCTATGACCCTATCTTCAAAGAAGACAGTGGGCTGAGTGGCTGAGCGTGCATGCCTTGTGGTCTGGAAATGTGAGGTCACAGTCTTACCATTTTCCCCATGGAGACGGATGGGGACAGTTCATATCAAATGTGCAGCATTGTCTGAAGCAGAAGCACAAGAAAAGGAAGGAGCAGGTGGTAACAGGAGTGAATGCTCACCATAGAGTGGTACAAGGCTTCAGAGTATTTTTGTGTTCACATTTTGCAGGGAGGTCAGTTATTCTTTTGTGTTGAACCCACAGACTACATGTGTGAGAATGGAAAGCTCTAGAGCAAGGAGAAACACCTGCAGGTGCTGGTTTTCCTGGGCGTGTAAAAGATGTTCCTAAACTTACTATCATGCATAGTCTTTAAATGTGTACATCTCACTGTAAACATGCTCCTCTTTTCCCAGTGGAGACTGGGGGGACCATAACTTCTTTTTTAGTTTTCTGTAGCCATTGAGTAAACATTTTCTGAGCTCTATACATCAAGTTGTTAAACTATGTTCTTTCCCACTCAGAAAAATTTTTCTAGGAATGCACTCAGCATGCTTGATACAGGTGCAATGTCTAGAAATATTAAAAATGCACACACACATGCACACACACACACAATAGCCTCAAAGCTAAAGGACAAGAATCCTTTTGATATTTTCAATCCAACATCAGATAATCCATATTTTTCTATTTATACATCCAAAGAAAAACTATTATTAAAATTCCTCATTTGCACATTTGCAATTGACTTTAAAACATAATGATATATTTCCCACTTTGCTATCAAAGTGTCAGTCAAAAGTCACCGTAAATTGTGTATGGTGAAATTAGGTTTAGACAAATCAGTGATGAATCATCCAAGTTTTGTATAAACATGAATTTCTTATGTTGTTAAGTTAATAACCAGAAGCTCTGTCCTAATTTGTCTGCGTTTCTTATTGGAATTGTGCAGGAGCTTGCACAAAGAAGTAGCATTTTTAAAAGTATGAGAATGAGCAAACAGACTATAATACAGAAGATCTGAAGGAAATTAATGCAAAATCCAAACTGACTTACATTCATGTTTTTATCCAGGCTAATATGCTAAAAAAAAATGGCTTTACTTTCTCATGCCAAAATACTCTTTCTAGATTCACAAGTTGTTCAATTGCTTTGAGTTCTACTGTGTATATATTATATACATCTTGATGGATTCCAAACTAGACTAGAGGCAGCTTGCCACAAAGATATATGTGTGAATGCAGTTGTGGAAATGCACTGAGATGTCGTTAGCAGTGTCGATATGTGTATGTGTGTGTGTGTGTATATATATATATATATACACACACACACACACACACACACACACACAGGAGAGTTAAAATATAAAAAAAGGAAAAGAACAAAATTTATGAAGAGATGATAGCTGTATTAGAAACCAATTTGAAATTTATTCAGGATTTTCCAGCAGCCAAGATTTAAAAGAGAGAGAGAAAGGAAAAAAACTGATTATGCAGTAAGCAGGTCTCTCAAAGGCATTCTGTAGAAGGTCAACCATAATGCACTCTAACAGGCTGCCCGCACAGACTGCATGGAGGAGATCTGGGTTGTCAGTCTGGTCTCCAGCCTTCACTGGAAAAGATGACAATGATAAGTATATGCATTGTCTCTCTAAGTAAAAATAAAAAACAAAAATGGCAATTCATGTTTCCAAAGTGATAGTAATTTGACACTCACAAAAAAGGCCTCTCTTCTATTCTTCCTACCTGGGCATTCTTAGAGAAGTTGTCCCTCATTTCCAACTTACTGGGCAATAACAACATTTCCGTATGTTATTAGCAGATCATTATGACACTGTACCAAGTAGTACTCTATGAGCTATAAATTTACTTTTAATTGAATTTACTGGGGTGACACTGGTTAACAAAATTATACAGGTTCCGGGTGCCCCATTTTACAACACGTCTCTGTACACTGTATTGTGTGTCCACCCCAAGAAAGTAAGTCCTTGTCCATCACCATTTGTCCCCCCTTACCCTCCTCCACCTCCCCCACTCCAGCAGTCACCACACTGTTGTCTGTTTCCATGACTTTTTTCTTGTCCTTTTTTTGCTTAATTTCTCACCCCCTTCACCTAGTCCCCACCCCTGGACAGCTGTCAGCCTGCTCTCTATCTATGAGACTGTCTCTATGTTGTTGTTAGTTCATTTTGTTCATTAGATTCCACATAGGAGTGAAATCATATGGTTCTTGTCTTTCTCTGAGTGGCTTATTTCACTTAGCACAGTGCCATCCAGGTCCATCCAGGCTGTCTCAAAAGGTCAGATTTCCTTCTTTTTTTTTTTTTTATGGTCATGAAGTATCTCATTGTGCAAGTGTGCCATTGTTGTTGTTTTTTTATCCACTCATCTACTGACGGGCACTTGGGCTGCTTCCAAATCTTGGCTATTATAAATAGTGCTGCAGTGAACATAGAGGTGCATAATATTCTTTCAAATTAGTGTTTTTAGTGTTTTGGGTTTCTTTGGATAAATCACTAGAAGTAGAATCACTGGGTCTTAAGGCAGTTCCAATTTTGATTACTGTATACTGAGGTAACTCCACACTGCTTTCCACAGTGATTGTACCAGTCTGCATTCCCACTAATAGTGCATGAGGGTTCTCTTTCCTCCATACCCTTGCCAACACTCATTTGTTGATTTATTGCTGACAGCCATTCTGACAGGTGTGAGGTGATATTTCATTGTGGTTGAAATATCAGTTATCATTATTGTCATTAATAGTGACCATAAAAAGAATGTGGATGGGAGGATCAGAGGGACATGGACACGGAGCATGATTGATACAAATATTAGGAGTCATGTGAGACAACTTAGCTTAGGCACTTCTAATTCAATGTGTCCTTAGCACACTTGCAAGAGCCCAGAGTCTAGCAAACCTCATGTTGACTGTTTCACTAAAGCTTCAGCTGCACCCTTCTGCGAGGAGACACAGGGCCTTTGGTAAATCAGTTTTTTAGAGGCAACTTCTTGCTTCTGGAGCTCCAATCACTGTAGATGATGAAAGAGAGCAGATGAGATTGAGGACAGCCATCCCAAACCTGCTGTCACCTCTGATTTTCTGCTTCTCTGTCTTTCTCACTTTCTCTTATATGATTCTCACATTGAAATAAGCTGAAACAAATTAATTTGCAATTTTTTAAAGAACCCAAAGGTTATTTATTAATTTGATTTCAGTATCCTGGAATTCTGGAAAGAGGGAGATTTTTAAAATGCACAGCCTTACTTCACAGTATGGTTATATCTCTGAGAGTACCACACTAAGTTTGGCTCTTCACGTTCATTATCTTATTTGACACTTTCAAAAGTCCTGTCACATCGGGTCAATTATTATCCCATTTTATATACTGTGACTGGACTTAAAGAAAGCCAGAATTCAAGCCTTAGCTTGAATGTCACTTGGTCAGAGAGACTCTCCCTAACATCCTATCTAATGTGGCATCACAAAGTTATTCCGTATCCTGTCACCTCATTCACTGACTATAGAGTATTTATTGGATCCTGCATTTAACCATGGGCTTGCACACTATTGTATGTCTCCTCCACAGGGATATGGGCTCTAAAGGCAGAAATCATGTCTGTCTTCCACCTGTGTCTGCATTGCCTTGCACCGTGACAATGTAAGCCGAGACAAATTGTTAAATTAATGAAGAAATACATGAATGAATAAATGACTCTAAAGTGCAAGCATTTACACATTCTCTTTCCTCTGCAATCAGTTAGGTATTATTTTATTTTTCCTACAGCACCAGGCAGGCATTTAGCAAATTATGAATGTCTCATGTGCTAGGGAGAATCCATTTCAAATTGAGAGCAAAAATATAACATAATTTTCAGTAGGTCACTAAAGACACTCTTACTATGTTCCCAGGATGAAAGCTAGCTTTGGAGTTATGTGGACACTTCAGGATATCCAGGCCTTTGATCCTTGAAGTCTTTAACTCTGTTTGATATAAAGCGTGGCGGAAAGCCAAGCAGAAAATGAGACATGCCAATAAATATTGACTTTCATCTCTTTTCCAAATGCCTGCAGAGCCTCTTGTGTCTAAACTGCTTTAAAGGTGAAAATTAAGTTGATCATTTAAATGGCTTTGTGAAAAGGCAAGCAAGCAAGCCAAAAAAAAAAAAAAAAAAATTCCAAGGCATAGTGTTTGTTTTTCAACAGTGCTACTATGGATGAATTGCTTCTGAATTGCTTAAAGTACAGAAATTTCATTATAAAAGCTTCAAAGTCTTAAGGTAAAAAATCAACAAGCTCAACTAATGTGTTATTATACAGGTGTTTAAAGCGCCTCTCCTTCCCTTTAGCTTTTGGTACAGAGAGCGCTGGGCTATCTTTTCACTACTTTTCTCACAACTTGTACATCCCTATGCACCAGCTCCAATACACACACACACACACACACACACACACACACACACACACACACACATCTTCGCATGGCTAACTCCTTCTCTAGTTAGTAATATAAATCCTGTGTGTCCTACCCCAGAAAGTCTTCCCCTCCTGCCCCCTCCCTACCCTGTTTAGGTTCCTCTCCTCTCTGTTCCCATACAAAACTTTTTTTCATTGTACTCATCACAGTCTATTGCTTTTATCAGTTTAAGGATCATATTTATGTGAGATTACTTACAGCAACAACTATGGCTTGTTCACATCTATGTCCCTATCACTTGTCTCAGTGCTTGATGAATAATGGGTTTTAATAAACATTGGTTGAATAATTAATGAATGAGAAGACTTACTCTAGCTCCTTTCTTGGCGATGGTGATGGCCAATGAGTCCAGTAAACTGCATCTCGGGAGAGTCCTCCTGCTATGACTCTGGTTTGCAGCCCCTGCTGCTATCTGGACCCTGAGCCTGAAAACAAAACAGTAAAATGCCAGGGGATTGTCAGAGGGCAGTGCAGGGCAGAGAAGGCAAAGTGAGAGCAGAAGTTTATGGGAGAACATTTCTCTGACAATGTACATGGGATGGGAAGGGTTCCATTACTCTAGAATGGTAACAGAGACATCTCAATAAGAACTTAACTTGGAAAACTTTGTTAGCCACACCCAGGACAGTTTATGTTATTATTCTCAGGGCTAATACAATAAGACAGCCTGTTATTTTGAAGAATATGATTTTCAATAAGGTTGAGCCTTCTTAAACTTCAACTTTCACAAAGCTTCCTATGAAAAAGTATAGAAAAATAACTATACTTAAAAATTGGTATGATAAGCAAGTGCTAACAGAAGGAACAGAATTTCTGCAGTGACTTTTCAGTGCTATTCAAAGAGGTGATCATTTTAGGACACAGTGGTATGAGACATGGGCCAGAACTGGACTGGAATTAAAACAGTAACATCAAATAGCCAAGGCAAGGCAAGTAAAGATAGTTTTCCAATACCATCACTTGGTGAATGACTTAGCTAGTTTTCTAGGGACAGTAAATTCACAGTAAACTTCTGTATATATATATATATACTTTATGTATCTGTTTAGTTTGTATACTGAATGTAAAGCATTCTGCAATGCACCTTCTTTCATGATATTGAACCAATCAGACTTTATTATAATTATAAAGATCTGAATCGATTCTTCAAACCTTCTCTTCTATTATTTTGTCTGCTCACCAATCCACATATAGTGTTTTTTTTCTAAATCAGTTTTGCTTAGATTATTCCTTCATATTTTTATATATGCTATAATCTCCCTAAAATGCCTACTTTCACCAACCCTTTAGGTGATTAACTCCCAGTCATCATACAAAACACAGCTCACATGTTACTGTATCCTTTTCTCTGGGAAACTTTTCCTTGGTGTGCCCTTTTGGAATAATGCCCCACCTTCCTCGTCCCACTTGTACACTATGAAGATGAGTCTTACCTGATTACCCATGGTCTTCCAAAGGACATCCACATAGTGTTCATATTTTTGCTATTCAATAAATCTGTAGTGAACCTACTTGTAACTCATAACTTTGGCTTTTTATATAGAATGTTGTAGAATAGCTTAAGTGCCATTACAATCACCCTCTTCTTGAAATGATTTGCCTGTGAAGTATCTGGCACTCTTTATATCTTGTGTTTGTTTCTGTGCTACTTGGGAGGCAATTGTCAGTTTTGATTACTGTATTCTATTGAAAATAGTGTACTTCATGTAATCTTGACATTATCAATGAAAGTATGTATCTGTGGTTATTTTCTCATTTAATTCTTAATTGTATACATTTTTCTTTGATTACTTGCTATGTATTTGTTTTATTAATTGTACATTTTTACTTTTATCTTCATTGATTTCTACATTTTGTTTTCCATACATAGTCTTTTTTATTCTATTATAAAATTCTTATTGGAAGTTTTCTTAGTTTATTTTGTTATAAAATTCATATTTTTGTTACACATTTTTTTCTCTGAATATAGCTTCAGCTCTGTCTTATAAAATTTGGAGTTTTTTTATTATTCTTATTATCTAGACATTAATCTACAACAGTTTTAGTTTCCTCTTTGACATTAGAATTTATTAGATTATTTTAGTTGGCAGTATTTTTGTGTATACATTTATATATATATAAGTTTAATTTAATGTAAATTGGTTGTTACAGAATAGTCATGGGGATGATTGTAAACAACATAGGGTAAATAGTCAATAATACTTTAATAACATTATGGTGTCTGACGGCTATGAGACTTATCAGGATGATCACTTAGTAAGTTATATAATGTCTAATCACTGGGATGTACATGTGAAACTAATATGATATTGTATGTCAACCATAACTTAAAAATAAAGTGATTTTAAGAAATCAAACATTTGAATTTTACAATTTATTTGTACTATTGTTTTATTCACATTCTAATTGAGATTTCAAAGATTGAAGACATGCAAGCATCTCCCTTCTCATTTATACACACACACATACATACTCACATGTGTGTAAGTAATTATATGTATGCATATATGAATAAGTCAAGCACTATGTCATGACTTTGAGGTGGTTATGGTATGTGAGCCAAACAGAGAAATGTCATCTTCTTTCTAACTACATGCATTTGTGTAGAATTATTACTCCTTTAATAGAAAGATATACTATTTTTGTAAAAGACTTAAAATATTTTTCTAAACAGAGAGAATTATTGGAAGTACCCTCTCTTTGTGTATATAAATACCAATGTTATTTCACTTTAAATGTCTTCACTCACATATTAATTCATTTAATAAGTATTTACTGCATGCCTTCTATGTGCCAGATGAAATGTGCAGGGGATAAAATATTAAGCAATACAAGCATGATGAACTCAGTGGTCACTGGTAGCTCTTTAATGGTACTGACTCCCATCATTGATGGGCATTTGATTTGAGTGGGTTGATTTTGTCTACCAGGATAGCCATTCTATTGACTAGACATATTTATTGTCCTATAACACTCTGCAAATCTTTTCCTTTGTTTTCTGCCATTCTATGTGCAAACGGTGGTCTGTTTATCATTCTATTTTTGAAAATTTTCCTCTATGTGGCTGTACAATAACCTCACTGAATTGTCTCAATCTTGATCACTTTTTAACATTTTCCCTAAAGCCCAATGATACCTTGCCCAGTATCCTCTATGTTTACCTGAATTTACCTGTAGATGGAAATAGTCCCCAGGATATTTGCAGTTTCCCACCCGAAAAACCCGAATTTGCCTCCTCTCTTCCTGAAGGCTGTCTCCAGTGTCAGGAAATTTCCTGGTTACCTGTCACTGTGGCATCTGAGTCAATGCCACCTTGGACACCTCAGCAGGAGAATGGGGTCAGTACAAAATGCCCCAGCCCCATTTTATGATAGAATTATTCCAAGGTGTATTGCCCCTTGCAGTCCTGACCCAGAAGTTTACAGTTGAAAGCAGCTCATTAACACAACTTTTACTGGCTTCCCCCCTTATTTGATCACTTTCCCCTCTTTCTCTTTTATGTCCTGAGATCACCTCACCATTAAAGCATGTGCACCCACATTTTGGCTCAAACTAAGGCAATATGATGCACATTTAAGACTTACGTATTTCTTTATTTCAGAAAAAAAATACTGTTTAATATATTTCTATTCCATAATTATTTTGGTTTTCTCCTTGAATAACCCCAATCTTCGTACAAGCACCTACCTTCCAAATAGTTCATATTATCTTTAATGCTTTCTCCTTGGCCCATTTCAATTGCATTCTGCAGATTTTTTTTTTTTTTCATAATTGCCCTTCACAGAACTGACTCTATTTTCTACAAATCAATTCTCTACATTGCTGCTTCTGGTGTGGTTTAAACACTAGCTCATAATCTGCTTTAATTTCTTTCTTTAATGCCACCATTTTCCACTTCATCTCATGTTCTTAATGTAGTGTCTCCTGCAGGAGAGCCTGTGTTTTGCCTCAGGCATGATTCCTGGGGAAGCGAAGTCTGAGATGGGCTTGAGTGTAAAGGATGTTTTTTAGGAACTTCCCTTGGAATCCACATGTGTGAAAGGCAAAGGAATAAATCAGGATTGGGCAGAGGAAAATCAAACTCTGGTGTAATTCCAAATGACAAGTGTCAACCAATCTCAAGGGCAGTCCTGGAAAAAACATGATTTAATAAGAAAGTCCTCTGTCAGATGAAATGGCCAGATCTTCATAACACAGCCTTGGTTGGTCAGTGGATGCTGGCCACCTTGGCATTAGAGCTGAATGACTCTCTGCCACTGAGGCAGCCACAGACTGACAGCCCTGGGTCACCAGCACTAGTACCTACTCCAGGGCACCTCCTCGCTGGGGGAGAGTTAGGTGACACACCTCAGTGCCCAACATTGTTCATTCTC